>NC_057389.1:20556239-20692152 GCF_019320065.1 Cervus canadensis | reverse complement strand
GATGTCAAAAGAACAGCATGTATACTATCTATGGTGAAAACAGATCACCAGCCCAGGTGGGATGCATGAGACAAGTGCTCGGGCCTGGTGCACTGGGAAGACCCAGAGGAATCGGGTGGAGAGGGAGGTGGGAGGGGGGATCGGGATGGGGAATACGTGTAAATCTATGGCTGATTCATATCAATGTATGACAAAACCCACTGAAATGTTGTGAAGTAATTAACCTCCAACTAATTAAAAAAAAAAATCAGTAATAAGAGAGTTTTTCAACCCTTCACATAAAAGCACAGTCTATGCACGGTAAGACTGAAAACTGAACATGCCATCTAGAGAAGAGAGAATGTTTTCAATATATATAATAAAGGACCAGGATCCAGAGTGTCCAAAGGACTTCTACTAATAAATAAGAAGATAAAATGGGCAAAGAGGTGAAAAACTGCTTCACAAAACACAATATCTAAATAAGTAATAAGCAAATGTAAACATAATAAACTGCATTATTTTAAGGGAATTATAAACTAGAACTACAATAAAACAGTATTACATGCTCTCTGGGTTGGCAAAAATTTAAGTCTGACAATACCAAGCATTGGCAAACAAGTGATCCAGGTAAATATTTACACATGTATACAACACTGATCATTGTGTAAACTGGTAAACTACTTTTGGGAGACAGTTTGAAACTATCTGAAAATGTGAATACACACATTTCTTTTTCCCAGAAATTCCATTTCTAGGTTATTACTTGCACCAGGAGAACATTCAGTTCAGTTCAGTTCAGTGGCTCAGTTGTGTCCGATTCTTTGTGACCTCATGGACCAAAGCATGCCAGGCCTCCCTGTCCATTGCCAACTCCTGGAATCTACCCAAACTCATATCCATTGAGTTGGTGATGCCATGCAACCATCTCATCCTCTGTCATCCCCTTCTCCTCCTGCCTTCAATCTTTCCCAGCATCAGGGTCTTTTCAAATGAGTCAGCTCTTCCCATCAGGTGGCCAAAGTATTGGAGCTTCAGCTTCAGCATCAGTCCTTCCAATGAACACTCAGGACTGATCTCCCCTAGGACAGACTGATTGGATCTCCTTGTAGTCCAAGGGACTCTCAAGAGTCTTCTCCAACACCACAGTTCAAAACCATCAATTCTTTGGCACTCAGCTTTCTTTATAGTCCAACTCTCACATCCATACATGACTACTGGAAAAACCATAGCCTTGACTAGATGGACATTTGTTGGCAAAGTAATGCCTCTGCTTTTTAATATGCTGTCTACGTTGGCCATAACTTTCCTTCCAAGGAGCAAGCGTCTTTTAATTTCATGTCTACAGTCACCATCTGCAGTGATTTTGGAGCCCCCAAAAATAAAGTCAGTCACTGTTTCCATTGTTTCCCCATCTATTTCCCATGAAGTGATGGAACCAGATGCTATGATCTTCATAACAGCACTATTTATAATAGCAAATACTTATTTAAATATAATAGATAAATAAACCAAGGTGTGATCATACAATGAAATACTGGAGAGCAATGGAAAGTCAGTGAATTACATTTACTTGAATCAATGTCTAAACCAGTGAAGCTATATCAAGTGAAACTAAAAAGCAAGTAAATTAACACATACAGTATTATTCCATTTATGGAAAATTAGAGAAAACATGCAAAAGTAAGCAATATATGATCTAGTATTAGAAACATATGGTTAAGAATATAAAGAAAAATAGGGAAATGATAAACATAAAATCAAATTTATTGTGATTTTCTCTGTGTTACATAAGAATGGAAAAGACTCAGAATAGGTAACACAAGAGATTTCAAAGGAATGTTAATATTCCATTTTGTGATTTTATGATCCATTTATATGCATTCTTTGAATAATGGTTTTTGTACATTACTTATATTTTATAAATATTTCTTGAAATCTATTCAATTTTTATAAAAGAATTAAAAGTATTAATACAAAGTGGATGGTTCTATTAATGGTCACATATTCAATACAATTTACTTTGAATATACAAAAGCAGATAGAATTAGAAACTGGTAAATGTTCAATAAATGCATTGATATGTATTATGTCAAACATAAAAACAATTTAAAGAAACTCCCCAGTGTTGTTATATTTAAAATGGATAACCAACAAGGACCTACTGAATAGCACTGGGAACTCTACTCAATGTTATGTGACAGTCTGGATGGGATGGGAGTTTGGGGGAGAATGGATACATGTATATGTATGGCTGAGTGCTTTTGATGTCCACCTGAAACTAACAACATTCTTAATCAGCTTTACCACAATACAAAATCAAAAGTTAAAGAAAATAAAGAAAGCTTCTAGTGTCAATCTTTACCTGGTGCTGTCACTGAATTCTACTTCCTTGCTTGCACTTCATTTCAGTTCCATCGCTCGGTCGTGTCCGACTCTTTGCGACCCCATGAATCACAGCATGCCAGGCTGCCCTGTCCATCACCAACTCACGGAGTTCACCCAAACTCATGTCCACTAAGTTGGTGATGCCATGCAACCATCTCATCCTCTGACATCCCCTTCTCCTCCTGCCTTCAATCCTTCCAATCCCCCCAAAAGGGGGAAGGGTCTTTTCATATGAGTCAGCTCTTTGCATCAGGTGGCCAAAATACTGGAGTTTCAGCTTCAACATCAGTCCTACCAATGAACGCCCAGGACTGATCTTTAGGATGGACTGGTTGGATCTCCTTGCAGTCCAAGGGACTCTCAAGAGTCTTCTCCAACACCACAGTTCAAAAGCAGCAATTCTTCAGCACTCACCTTTCTTTATAGCCCAACTCTCACATCCATCCATGCCTACTGGAAAAACCATAGCCTTGACTAGAAGGAACTTTGTCGGCAAAGTAATGTCTTTGCTTTTTAATACTCTGTCTATGTTGGCCATAACTTTCCTTCCAAGGAGTAAGTGTCTGCTAAATTTCATGGCTGCAATCACCATCTGCAGTGCTTTTGGAGCCCCCCAAAATAAAGTCAGCCACTGTTTCCCCATCTATTTGCCATGAAGTGATGGGACCAGGTGCCACGATCTTAGTTTTCTGAATGTTGAGTTTTAAGCCAACTTTTTCACTCTCCTCTTTCACTTTCATCAAGAGGTTCTTTAGTTCTTCTTCACTTTCTGCCATAAGGGTGGTGTCATCTGCATATCTAAGGTTATTGATATATCTCCCGGTCATCTTGATTCCAGCTTGTGCTTCCTCCAGCCCAGCATTTCTCATGATGTACTCTGCATATAAGTTAAAGAAGCAGGGTGACAATATACAGCCTTGACATACTCCTTTTCCTATGTGGAACCAGTCTGTTGTTCCATGTCCAGTTCTAACTGTTGCTTCCTGACCTGCATATAGGTTTCTCAAGAGGCAGGTCAGGTGGTCTGGTATTCCTATCTCTTTCAGAATTTTCCACAGTTTATTGTGATCCACACAGTCAAAGGCTTTGGCACAGTCAATAAAGCAGAAATAGATGTTTTTCTGGAACTCTCTTGCTTTTTTAGTGATCCAGTGAATGTTGGCAATTTGATCTCTGGTTCCTCTACCTTTTCTAAAACCAGCTTGAACATCTGGAAGTTCACGGTTCATGTATTGGGTGAAGCTTGGCTTGGAGAATTTTGAGCATTACTTTCCTAGCATGTGAGATGAGTGTCATTGTCCTGTACTTAGTAAGTGAAAAACTAGCACCAAAAGAGTGCTTTAAAAATTTCACCCAATGATTAAATGTCTAACAGCAAATAAAACAAACATTTATTGAGTACCTATCATATGCATGGCAATATGTAAACCTAGACAGCATATTAAATAGCAGAAACATCACTTTGCTGACAAAGGCCCATATAGTCAAAGCTATGGTTTTTCCCAGTAGTCGCGTACAGATGCGAGAGTTGGACCATAAAGAAGGCTGAGCACTTTCAAACTGTGGTGCTGGAGAAGACTCTTGAGAGTCCCTTGGACTGCAAGCAGATCAAAACAGTCAATCCTAAAGGAAATCAACCCTGAATGTTCATTGGAAGGACTGAAGCTGATGCAAAGAGCCGACTCATTCAAAAAGACCCTGATGCTGGGAAAGATTGAGGGTGGGAGGAGAGGGAAGCAACAGAAGATGGGGTAGTTGGATGGCATCATGGACTCAGTGGATATGAGTTTGAGCAAACACTGGGAGATGCTGAAGGGCAGGGAAGCCTTTGTACTGCCTGCAGTCCATTTTGTCGGCTGAGTCAGACACGACTTAGTGTCTGAACAGCAACGTGGGATTCACAAAACACAGAAGATACTCAGATCTTCTCTACCTCTCACTAGGAATTTCTAAATAATCCCCTAGTTACCCTCTCTTGCACACTCTATCTAGCAAGCCTACCCCAACTCTCTTCCTCGTGGCTCCCAGACACGTCTTTCTACTGTGCAGAACTTCAAAGAATATCCATCTTATGATAAAATTTGAAAATGGATTTCTCCGATCATTCTTATCTTTGAAAACATCTGATGGACCTCATCATATTCCGGGCCTGTAAATTTAAATGCCTATCAGGGCCAGGCAAGGCATTTAGATGAGAGACTCCTATCAAGCATAAGAAAAAACATGGAGAGCAGAAGCTCTATGCAAAAAAAGGCAACAGCTAAACTGGTCTAGCCAAGTATTGCCTCATAAGAATGGAAGCTCTGTGTTGTTCTTTCTTAAGAAAAGTATGAAATTTGGATTTTTTTTTATTGAAATCACATAACTTTTCAACTCAAAACCATAAAAAGACCCGCTGACCTACACAATAAAATGCAAACTCCTTGATTTTAGCATGTAAGACTCTTCAAACTCTGTTTCCAAACTAACTTCCTCATGTCTCTTCCCACATGTTATGTTCTGCACTCATCCTTCCCGAGCACACCATATTCCTTGACAGTTCCAAGATGGGAGCACATTTATATAGATCGTGGGCCAACCCCTGATCCAAGTCCACTCACCGCTAAGGACTGAACTGCGCTTAAAGCCACCTCCACTCAGAAGTCTTCCTCAACACCTACAGGACAAAGTCAGCCATGGTTTATAATATCTATTTCCCTTTCTTTGTTCATATACATACAGGCTGTCCCTGACTTTCATATTTTCAGCTTCTGAACAGCCAACACTTTCATGCATTATACATCGACACTCCAAAGTGCCTTTTGTATGCCAAATCCAGACTTTCATACATCAGCAGATCAACGAACATTTTGCACTAATGTGTGGTGGCACCGCTTGACAGCCAAGAGTTCTGTTTGGGCAGTCATGCCATCTTTGTCTGTAAAGAGCAGCCTCTATGTAATTATTTGAATATTTTTTGCTCTTTGCCCTTATTATTTTGCCAAAATGAGTGGAAAATGAACATTGAAAATGCTGATAATGCTGATAATAGTGATAAAAAGCGTAGGTCTCATGAGCTTAATACAGTTGAAACAAAGATGAAATCATTAGGCATTCCCATTACAGCACATCTTTAACCCCAATCAGCCTCTTATCAGATTTAAGCCCAGTCAACTGTACTCCAACTATGAAGGAAAAAAATATAAGACTAAGGGCCTTGTATAAAATATTAGAAACAAATTGTTGAAGACTGTGTGTTAATGGCAAGGTGTAATTAGAGAGTATATCATATATTTTAGATCTCAAGGGAAAAAGAAGACTCTGCCTAACATGATTTTTTTTTTTTAACTTTTAACATTATGACTCTATTATGTGTTTAAGGAAAGTATTATATATGAATCCATGGATATTTGATGGATGTTTTCACTGGGAATCACAGTGCCTTTTTACTATATCCTTAATCTTTGGGTACCCTTGATCCGCTTGCTCCCTAATTTGCTTACTCATTCATACATCACCCTGAAGTGCCAAGGAACGTATCCGTGCTCATCCTCCACTCGAGTGCCACTGACTCCTAAGAGGAGGCTGTGGCATGCCTGCCACCGACAGAGATGGGATAATCAATTTAGAGCCAAGATGGCATGTACCTTGTGGAGCAAATAGATAAGACCCCAAGTACTGGGGAAAGAGAGAGAGAGTTCTAACAGTTTCTGGCTATATGTCAGGTACTATGTATAAATACTTTATTTATTCTTATAAAAACTTGTCAGGGATCATTGAACAGATGAGGGAAGTACACTCTGTGACTTACCCATGGTCATGAAAACAGACAAGCAGCCAAGTTACCATTTAAATTCAACTGCCTCTGAATCAAAAGTGAATCCTCTTTCATACATGTAAATCCATGGCTGATTCATATCAATGTATGACAAAACCCACTGGAAAAAAAAAGTAATAAAAAAAAAAAAAAAAAACACAATGCCTTCAGTAAGCTCAGTGTTACAGATACTGGTCAAGGCTATTATCAAATGATCAAAGGATGTATGTTCTTCCACTCCATTCTTTAAACTTGTCCATCTGGGCTGATTTAAATTTCTTTTCCAGAAAGTTCTAATGCAGTCATTTATCAAATGGTTGGTTTGAATAGCTGTTACAGAGAAACATCTTATTCTTCACTCAATGCGTGGTGTTTTTGCTTGTTTGTTTGTCGTAGTATTAAATGTTTCACACAGCTCATTTAGAGCCAAAGTTTTCTGAAACGAACTCCTTTTGTTCTTTTCGGGAGTGAACCTTCTCTGTGCACATCCTCTCACAGTTCTATTGAAAGAGATTTTGAAATTTAATGATAAACATGAAAAATAGAAGGTGAGAGGAGGAGGTTGCAACAGAAGACAAGGTGGGTGGATGGCATCACCAACTCTATGGACATGAGTCTGAGCAAGCTCTGGGAGTTGGTGATGGACACGGAAGCCTGGCGTGCTACAGTCCATGGAGTCACAACTGAGCGACTGAACAAGATGAAAATTATAAATAGAGTATGCAATAAGATGAATATCAAGCCTAAATCTCCTGCAGTAATATACCATATGATGTCATGGGATCACAGCAGTTTCAAATATGTTTTTAATCTCTAAATGTGTGTTTAAACATATGCATGAATAATTGAGGACTATTCTTGAGTATATATTGCTCCCTTTCTCACCACTCCTTTCTTCCTAAAGACATTGCAATTAGTTCATACAAATCTAATAAATCCATGGGTCAAAGTTCTCCAGCACCTACCTGATCAATTCCATTTGCTTGTTTTTCTTGGTCTTTCTATAGAATTCAATATGTGCATCATCCCTGATCTATTTCTGTCTCATAATCTGGCACTTCTGAAATGGATAACTATCATAGGCTTTAAAGACTCTGCTTTCTGGCTGCAGTTACTGACCTGCACCTGTATCTAATTCTATGGGTTGGATGCTCACTAAAGACATAATTGGCTGCCCTCTCAGATATACAGTGATCGCTTTAACCTGCTGCTCATAGCTCATATCTTAACCCCCTCAGACAGATAATCTTCAAGGTCCTGGAATCACCTAACTGGAGGTACCTGAGAGAAATACCCCACGTTGGGTGACTGAGCCAATCAGTAACTAAGAAGTGAAGTCTCTCAGTCGTGTCCGACTCTTTGCGACCCTGTGGACTGTAGCCTACCAGGTTCCTCCATCCATGGGATTCTCCAGGCAAAAATACTGGAGTGGGTTGCCATTTCCTTCTCCAGGGGATGTTCCCAACCCAGAGATCGAACCCAGGTCTCCCGCATTGTAGGCAGATGCTTTACTGTCTGAGACACTAGGGAAGTAACGTGGATACAAAAGCCCTGCTTCCTCAAGGTGGGACAGACTCTCTGATGCAGTTTATGCTCTAGTGTTTCCCTGTGGGGTTAGGCTCAAGCTGGATACTTGAAATCATGTCTTTGCTTGTTTTGTTTTTTCCTTTTCCCTATCCTCCTCTCTGACTGATGTAGAGATTCCTCCTGAACATATACTCTCTTTCCTAGTTTAAGCCATTGTCTTAGCTGAGACTCTACTTCCAGAGAAACTGACCTAAGAAAATGCCTAAAATCAAAACAAACAGTATGTGCCTTTTTTTTTTTTACCCCCTGGGAATCAAGGGGCATAAACCAGTTTACTGGTTACATGACTCTGAAATTCTGGACTATGGGATTCTTCTGAAAATCTGTTACTTGTCCACTGTATTAAACCAGAGCTAAAAATGGATATTGAAATTCAGCCTGGTAATTTCAAAATTATTGCCTTTCCACCTTTTTGTGTCTCTGCCAATCTTCTGGGCATACGTGTGACTCTCCTGGATTGAATGTGAACCTGGTGGAGGTGGAGATTCAGAACCTCAAGACTTGTGAACCTATGAAGGTGGGCATTTACATAGTGTAGTGGTTATCACATTCGCCTCACACATGAAAAGTCCCCAGTTCGTGATGGAGCCAAAACATATTACTTGGCATTTCCCAGGGGGTGCTAGTGCTAAAGAACCTACCTGCCAACGTAGGAGGCATAAGAGATGTGGGTTCAATCCCTGGGGTGGGGAGATACCCTGCAGGAGGGCATGGCAATGCACCCCAGTATTCGTGCCTGGAGAATCCCGTGGACAGAGGATATAGTCCACAGAGTCACAGAGAGTTGGACACAACTGAACCGACTTAGCATGGGATGTTGTAGCTCTGTGGATAACTGAATAGAGCTATTTTAATAGGAAGAAGGCTCAGGATGAAAGAGACAATCTGAATAACTTGACTCAGAAAAGGCAAAAATAATTTCCATAACAAAGAGTTAACAATAGAATCAAGAGATGAAGCACTGAGGTTTGGGAGGGGGAAACCAAGGCTGCGCTTGGTGCATGCGGTGTTAGGAAGTACTGACCATATTCACCCAAGTCCCTAGCACAAGTAGTGATCTTTTATAACTGAGCTTTTTCACATGCCTGGAGACTGAAATTCTTTCTGCTTTCTTAGAAATCAAGTAAATTTGACTCCCACCAAAATGCAGTTTTGAAAACAAAGTCCTTCTTAACCGTTTTGCTACCACAAACCTTTAAATCTGTCATTAACACCCCTAGGATAAGATTCTTTCAGTTTATTCTCCCTAAATATCTGACCTCTTTGCTGTGAATACAGCCATAAAAAAAGAAACCTGATTTCCTGTAGTCTTGTGCGCCCTACACTTATCCAAACCACTCTATTCTGTTGCTACCCAAGTAATTATATTTTATATGATAACATTAATTTTAACTAGTTATTTTGTATCATTCTCAATTATATATCTGTTTACATCTTCCTGACTGAATTAAAAGCTCCTAGAAGAGCGTCTTAATAGCCCCTTCACATCCTAGTGTCTTTGTCAGAGCAGATCTTTTTATAAATATTTTAGGATGAATAAACAGCATGTTACTTATTTAACAAGAAATTATTTTGCACCTACTATGTGCCAGGACACTCTCTTCCATTGGTATAAGTACAGCACTTTGAATGATACAAACCTGATGTCTCTTCATGGAACTTTATATTTGATTGAACAAAATAAGCGGATAGTGGTTATGTTTTATTAAGGGAAATAAAAGAAGGAGGAGCGATAGGAAAAAAAAAAAGAAAAACTCTTGTGGAAGAGAGGCTCCGTCAGTTAGCATGCTGAGAGACAGTTGTGTGAAGAAGTGGTACTTCAGCTGAAACATGAAGGACAAGAGGGAGTGAGGCTACACTGGGAGGAAGCAACAGCCAGTGGAGAGTTCCTGAGGGAGGAAACACAAACCAACATGAGGAGGAAGCAGACGGAGGTCAGTGAGGCTGGAAGGCAGCGTGAGGAGAAGGCACAGGGGCAGGTCCGGTGGAGCACGAGGCGTCTGAAGATTCAGCCACGCGCATCAGCTCGAACCGCATAATTTGCAAGGCCTGTTGCAAAACGAAAATTTGGAGCTCCTTGTTAAAAAAAAAAAAAATAGAGGAAAATGCAGTTTAAAGTACTAAATTCTAACCCATTTGGCTTTCCTCCTCAGTCTCCTTCAAGCTGTCGCGGTATTTTTATTTGCTGTTTAATGTTTAACTCCCTCTGCCATGAGGAGGGCAGGCACATGGGGATGCCCAGCACCATGCCACAGCCACTGACAAGGTGGGGCTGAACACCCAAGCCCTCACCTCCACACATCCCTGACTGCCCTCAGAGACTGAGGTGCTGGGACTTCTCTGACGTGGAAAAACTGTTAATATTACCATTCTCAACGGAAAAGCCAGGTTGTGGAAGTCAATGCCTTGACTAGGCAAACACAAAATAAAAGTACTTGAAACATAGTTATCAAGGTAAAACACACCTAAAGGAATCATGTAGTGTATCCCCCTGCTTACAGAAAATACTTCATAAATCCTGGATTTAAAGAGAGAACTGACGAACCTCTTCCCATCCTGCTATTTTTTCCCCCTTTGACTAAATTCCTAGTTAAATTCCAAGATTTCTGTTCAAGCCAGCATTTTCTCATTCAACGTTTATTGAGTACCCACCATGTGCCAGGCACATACCTGAATACATTAACTCCAAAAGTGAAATGCAAACCATGCTATAACTAAAATGTAGCTTTTTATACAGTACGGTGTTTTTATGCTAAGAGTTCTATATTCTCCACTAAACTGAACTTTTAAATTTAGCACGTTTTAATGTCCCAAGCACTGCTCCATCTTATTTAACACCTCAAAGTCTAAGACAGAGGTATTTTTACTCCACATTTATAAATGAGGCAAGCAAAGAGCAGAGCTCTTCAGTAATTGAGGGAGCTACACAATAGGAGACTGAGCTTTCAACTTAGGGTTGTCTCACTGTAAAGACAGCATTTTTCCTATAAATCATCCATTCTCCCTTCTTCCTATCTTTCAGTGAGTCACCATGCCTCTTATGTCCTCACCTTCAGAAGTACTCAACAATTCAGCAACTCTGAAATACCCACTTAACAACAACAACAAAAAAAGCCTATCTTGTTTGTATTTAGTTTTAGAAGAGCTATACTTCAAATTGTTTGAAATACCTACAAGAAATGTTGAATGCACTTGCATACAGTATTAGCTATATAATGTAAACATAAGTGCCTCACTGAAATAGTCAAAATCAAGCATAGGATTAGGTTTTTCAAAGAGACAAGGTTGTGACTTAATACTATTTACTCCCTTATTTGCAAGGATCACATCTTCCAAATACTCTTAACAGTTGTACATACGTGTTCAAAGAGAGGTCTATAGATCAAGGCAGTGATTTTCTAAATACTAAAGTCTCAGAGCACTCCCAGGGATCTGTTGATTAACCCAGTAGGATATTAATTATGAACACATCTGCCATTCTTACTTTTTGTTCTTTTTCTTTAAATAGGAGTGGAGTAATTCAGACCTGTGTGTATGATTAGGTGCAGCTAGCAATGCATGATGAGCTAGATTTAGCTACATTTACAGAGCATCAGGTAAAATGAAACAGTTTACTAGAAAACATAACTTGTACTGAGATTAAAAGTCTAAAGTAGGAAAAAGTTGTTTTTAAAAAGCTTAACCTTAAATGAAACAGCATATGAGGTGAGTGAATGTGAAAAAAATAGATAGCTTTATTGTTTCTCAAGAACAGGAGTATTTATAGTTCTTCTACTTTGTGACTCATCACCGTGCTATAAAATATTTGGGGTATTACTCATAACTACAAAAAAGACAGGCTAGAATAGTTTGATGTTAGGGTAAAAGACGAGGTGAACAAGCTGGCATTCTTCATGTGACATTCTCATGTATTCAAAAAATGGACAACTTCTATAATTTTTGACTACTTATCTTTCTTTGTAAAAATGAGTATATTATTTAAAACAAGTGATCATCCATGTGCCTCACATCTAAAATTATAAAAACAGGCAAAATGGAAATAAGGCATAGGAAGTACAAGAAATGTAGCAGATTATAATTAAACCCCCTTATATTTATTGAGCTATGTAAGTTTATGATTATCATACAGACATGCTTTGAGGATTAGAGAAGTTAGTCTAGTGGCAGCATTTCCTTCAAGCATTCCTTGTCTACAGCTAAGATGAACACCATAAGGAAATAGTCATAACAGCAAAGACCAAGAAAATGGAGGAAGAATTGCTAATGGATAAGAAGATTGAGATGATACAAATCATCTAACTCAAAAAGCACATTTTTATAGATATGATTAGTAGTTTTAAGCAGTAACTCAGTAGAAAACAGTTCATCTTACAGTATTTTCCCATCTTTTTCATTAAGTAGTATGCTAAAATGAAGTTAACCTTCCACAACAATAAGTTTTTCTTAAAGAAAATGCTGATTATCAGTTGCTCTAAATCATCTCAAGAATACAGAAAAAAGCATTTCAAAACAATACTCACTTTCCAGGAATACAGTATTATATTCCCTTTCAAGAAAAATACACAAGTTTTGTTCATTAACTTTTGCTTATAATTACCACTGCATTTGGTCAATTAGATTTCTAGAAGTTTACCATTAAGATTTCCACTTTTGAGAGAGATTATAATTGGCCAAGTTTTTATACTTCTTATTTCCTCTAAATAATGGAGAAGGCTCCTTTTCATGATGAAAAAGAAAAAAAAAAACTGGAAAAGCTTATTCTGAAATACTGTTAGGGGGCTTCTGTGGACTTGGAATTGTGTTAAAGTCACATAACATACATCTATATCAAAATATATAAAATAAATATAGCTGGGTTGGTTTCTTCCACAATTATAAACTAACACCAGATATTGGCTTTATTTTCTAGAATATCAACCCTGAAGAAGGTAAAAGGTTCTGTCAATTGTTCTAAAAACTACTGAACAATTCTTGAGTAACTGAAGGTGGGAGGTTCTGGAGTATGTCTATATGTGTTGGAGGTGGGGCTCTCATCCTTGACACTCTTGACATCTTGAGTCAGATAATCCTTTGCTGCGTGAAGCTGCCCTCTGTATTGTATGTATTGTATGTTTAGCATACTGCCTCTGCTCACTAAGCACCACTAGCCCTAGCACCACCTTTCCCTAGACATAAAACTTAAAAAAAAAAAAAAAAAACCTGCATCCAGACCCAGACAATATTCCATTGGAAGGCACTGAGAACCCTGAATGTAGATGATTTCAACCCACTATCTCTTCCAAAACTTATGTCAAGACACATGTATAGCCTCTAATTCATTATAAGGCAAACATTTTGAGTTAATAAAGTGATTCACTGCAAAGATCAAATTAAGGATATGGTCTTTTAATTCAAGTCTAGTAGCCTCCAGGTTGCCACTATAAAAGTCAGAGAGAAAAAAGTATTAGGAGCAAAGACATACAGCAGGTTAAAAGACAGTATGTAAAAAGATGAATTTGGGGTGGGCTTCTGGAACATGAAACTTACTAGAAACAGACTTGAAACCTATTAAGTTTGTAAAGCTACTACATTGCCAAAGAAACTACATTACTGGTTGAAAATTTGTCTGCTGAAGACTTAAAAACAACTCTGCCTCCTGGTTTTCCAAGAACAAGAAATGGGCTGAGAATAAGGTGCTGAAGTTAAGGAGGGCACATTCCTCAGCATCTACTTCACGGGGGACCCCTGAGAATAACAAACAAAGGAATAGAGAAGAATCATGATCTAATTAAGGAAATTTCCACCCGTTCCATGCCCAACCCTCCACCCCCTTGTGGTAGGGGCTTCACCTTATCTGTGTAGCAGGATTTCACAGTTGGTTTGAAGGAAGGACTGCTGGATTATTTCCAATCCTTCCCATTTCCTAATATTCCATTGTTGGCATTTGGGAGAGAGGGCAGATATAATGTGTCTTTAAATTCATGGGACTGGAGGAAAAGTGAAGACACAATTAGACCTAATTCAGAGTCTATCTTGAACCTAGAATTCTTAGACTTGGAATTGTATTCAGTGATTGAACACATTTTAGATTGTCTCCCTGGGGAGGGGCTGAATTTGTCCTATGAGCAGGGTGAAAGGAGCAAGGTGATAATCTGTGACTGGAAGATTAGACTGCGACAAAAACAAAAACTTATCAAATACCCATATGGTCCTCTACATGTCCCAGCCTCCTTTACAGTTAAATTAAAACCATTTGACTAGTCTGGCCTCCAAAGGGTTATAAGCAGAAGTGACATGAATCACTGGCAGGGTGAGACAGCTTAGAGCACAGTGCCTCCTCTAAAATCTTTTTCCCTTTGATGACTTTTGGAAGCCATATGTTGAGATGGTGGAGGCATAAAATTAAGTGAACCTGGATTTCTAAGTCGTTCTTTGGGCAAGAACCTCTGCTGCCCTTCACCAGGCTTTGTTGTGGTAAGCTACTGAGACTAATAGGTATATTTGTTACTGCAGCATAGACTAGCCTATCCTTCCTAACACAGTTCCCTAAACCGAGAGTTCCGCCATCATCTCAAACACTGACAGAGGTAGAAAATAGCTCTACAAAAAAAAAAAATGTTAGCTACAAAAGAGCTGACTGTTGATGAGTATATTTTTAGGGTTTCATTTGGTAATCATTAGACAGTACATTGCAAAGACAGGAAAGAGAAACAGATTTTGGAGTAAAGATTTTAATTGGACCTCACACTTGTTCCCCTCTCTGAAAAGTGATACAGCATGTATGTTCCCTTTTGGTAACATATTCATCAACAGGTAAAATATACATTCAGTCTTTCATATAGGAATTGGAATCCATAAGCTCCTTCCACCTCTGACCATGATGTTACATTTTATGCAATCAACAAAGAACCTCCATTCCCCAACCAGCAGACTTTAATGTCGTGCTGCAGTTTAACAAGCACCTTGGTTTTTACTAATGGGGCTGATATTTGGGGTCTTAGGTTGAGGATAAACTTTCATGCCAAATTATGAATAACTTTACACTTCCACATTTTCCAAATCATTTGTCCCTCCACTAGCAATTCTCATAACTCACAAAATGTGTTATCTGGTTTATGCAATGAAAAAAAATATTTAAAAACCCCTCCAGCAACAATAGAGAAATAACAAAAGAATGTTTAAGTATAATTGAGTTGTAAATATATTTTCATAAGTGTATAGGTATATATGTGTGTATGTATGTGTATATACATATATGTTACTCACAAAAATCACTTCAGTATTTTCTCGAATTGGTTTTTGTTCAGAAAAGAAAATGCACAGTTGATGACTTAGTTGCTTTCAGGGTAGCTACCCGTGGCCATCCTGCTGTCCTCTGAAATTCAACATATTCAAACCCTCTCTCTCCACCATTAATCCTCATAATGTTTCTGATGATCTGAACTAGCAAACTTTCTTGCATTCACCCATGTATGATATTCAGAAGAATTCTTTTTCCCTCCATCCTACAAACCATATGGTGCCAAGTACTACCATCAGTGACCCTCTGATCAAATCCTTTTTCTCCATTCTCACTGCCTGTAGTCTCAATCAGCCCTTCATCACCTTTTTCTGAAGAGCTTCAAAGAGCTGCTGAACCAATCTTCCTACATAGGGTCTTCTCTTACTCAGCGAAGTCTTCACACTTCGATCAGGTTAAATTTTTTAAAACCAAGATATAAACTATGCTAAAATCTATCAGATTTCTTCCAATGCCACTCTACCATATCTTTATCCTGTCACTTAAAAGTCTTCCTCACCATAAGTCTAATTTTGTAACCACTTCTCTCCTACCTTTATCCTACATTTCAGAAAATTGAATTTCTCATCATTGTTTGTGCTCTTCTAAACCAGGGCTTTCACAAATACCATTCCTTTTGGTCAAAATATTCCATCTTCCCACTGACAGTCTACTTGCCCTTTAAGATTCCATCTCATTAGTTATATCTTCAGAAAAACCTTTCGCAATCCCAACTGGTATCAGAGCCTCTTTTATGGCACTAATCAAAATTTCTTGTTACAGCACTAGTTAAAATCACTTTTGTTATGCCTTATCTGAATTGCTACTAAACTATGAGTTATGTGATGGCAAAAGCTAATGTAAAATATAAATTAAATAGATGGAATAAATTGGTATATGGGAGTAGCATCATCAGTCTACTATACTAAATAATCTTTCTGTTTCAACTCTCTTCATTTCTTTCTTCTTCACCTTCACCATAGATATGTGAAAAGTTTTCTTCTTTTAGGGCCACAATCATTCACATGAATATGGAGGCCTAGCATTCCAGTATTTTTATGCTGACAGCATTACATAAGATGCCATTTAAACAAGTTTTACTTCTGAGTCCTGGCTTTTTGGACTGTGAATATCAGTGCTCCAGGACTTCCCCATTATTGATCACTCAGTTCTTCTAGCATTATAACAGTATACTGCATCAACTCAGTTCATCCCAACTGGTAGCTCCAAAGAAAATGTATCTTCATGAATATTTTATTAAATTTATCTAAGCAAAATTCCAGAGAGATTCAGATTCTCATCTCAGTTTCTGCGTACATGCCAACCTTTGTAAATAGAGCTACATATCATCCATGTCAATAGAGATACAACATCAACTCTCAAGGTAGATTATTCCCTCTGTGATTTTTCTTTTCAAGACAAATTCACACCTACCTTGGCCCACTAGCAGGTCAAATTACAGAACACTGATTTTAAGAAAATACCTGAGTCTAAGGAGGCGTATGGAAGCATCAATGTGCCTCTATTTAAGAATGCTTTGACCTACATTCTAAAAATCTCCTGTGAATGGGAACTGTTCCACTTGACACAAGAAATTGGTTGTTTGAGTCCATGGACCTCTTCTCTCCAGTGATGTATCTACCAAACCATCTTTTTAAAAATCAATTGAATAAAGGGAAAGATAACATACAGGTCCACACTTAAACATATGACAATGAAATGCTTAATGAACACTTAATTCAAGGGAAGCCCAATAAAAGAAAGTGAAGGAAGTGTCTCTATTACTCCCATATCCCTTTTTCGGGTGACCAATTGTTCTAGTTTTCCTTGGACTGAGGGGATTCCCAGGAGAGGGGACTTTCAGCGTTAAACCAAGAAAGTCCTTCCAAACTAGGATAGTTCCTTATCCTACCCTTCACAGATGTTAATATGATAACCTCAGCGCTTTGCAAATTCCAAAATATAGGTACTTATTCAAGAATTCATTTTGCCTTTTATTTCCGTAAATTATGGAGGCCAGATATGATCTGCTCTTAAGAATTCCAGACATTCACATTTGATCTCAGCAGGTCTAAATCCCCTTTCCCAAAGTGTTTGAATTTCTGGGTCTCCAGCTATAAGACAGTCAGGGAAGTAGGCTTAAGGAACCAGGTGCTCTCTGGTGGTTCAACTGTATTATCTGAAAGAGATTCCCTGCTTGCCTATCTTGGATTTTCTGTCCCTACTCAATCACAAAATGAGAGAAAAATTGTCATGGGGCAAGAAACTTTTCAAACCTCAGAGAGACTCTTCTCTTAGCTAAACCATTCCATTTATACATCTTGGCAGTAGTCATTAGCAGTGAGAAGCCTAAAGAGACAACAAAAGAAAAATGTATGTCTTTTTCAAGAGCTTCTGAAGTGTTGAAAAGTGTTTCTATTTAAAAGCTTCTGACAATGATTGGCAGGATCTGAGAAAACCTCGAAAGAGGAGCCCACCCTCTGAGAATTATTATCAGGAGAACCATAATTGGTGAACACCTATTCCATTCTTACCAGAGCTGAAAGATTGCAAACTAATTGCTACTTGGTGGTCCCTCAAATGCCACAGAAGGTGAACAAAGCACAGATCAATACAGAACACCCTGCAAAGGCTTCGGAACCTCACAGAAGTGGAGAAGTTCCAATGTTCTGAAATAAACTGACACAATAAAATTAAGAACAAACGGGTATTGATTGATTGAGTGATTACTAACTGGCCCATTAGGTCAGTGTCTTCCCAAGAACCTGACATTTAAAATCAAAAATAGGACAGGCCTAATTTTAAGTTTTGTGATTAGGGGATTTAATTTAAATAAGAAGAACAGAGGTGTATATATCAACCCAATTTAGTATAGATAGGAATGGAAATTACAGAGTCAGTTCAGAATAGACATAATGAAGCCCATTTACATTTGATGTAATAGATGTTTAGAATATTAATGACCCACATAGCAAAATGACCTACTGACAGTTGAGGTATTTAAATACCAACTTTTGAACTTTGTTTTTCTTAAGTAGCTACTCGATGATAAATATAAAACACCATGAAGGAGTTAAACCAAATTTTACCTATCAAGTAACTGAACTTAAGTCCTAAACCACTTAGGTTGTGATTTAATCAATAGGGCCTCGGTAATGGGTGCCCTGGTCCCCTAATGAATTGCCTTGAAGGTTAATTCTAAGTACAAAAAGTTGATGGTCATCATCATTAGTGCAGGAAGAGGGAAGCAAAAACAAAACAAAACAAAAAAAATGGGCCTTTGACATCTATCATTAAAAGCAGAATACAAATGCATACATTATTTTCCTTTATCCATCTTTATGCAGTAATCAAGAAAGATGCCTTTAGAAGTCATTTGGTTTATCAACTAGGCAATAGTGCATTTAATCCAAACTAAAAAAGAAATTACTTGGAAAAGAAAGGGACTCCAAGAAGGGGAATAGCAGACATATGCTCAAACTGTGAGATTTCAAATGATATGTCATAAGATGTAATATCTAATCACACATGTAGAAGAGAACCATTTCTTTGTGGAAAAGAAAAACTAAAGATACTTAAGCATCAGATAAGTGCCTAGAGATACTACAAATGTTTTATAAAGCCATGTAAAGAAATTAAGTCAAACTCAACTTCACATCAGATTTTTCTATTCAAACAAGAATCTGCCAGGAAAGATTGATGGCTGCTAGATCTTGCCATTTTGTTAACAGGGGGTCACAAGTCCTACTTACTACCTGATTCTGAAAAATATTCAAGAACAGATTGAGAATCTTGGACCTAATGTCTAAGTGAGAACAATAAAAACAGTCTTCAGCTGCCATTACATAACATCTCTCTTCATTATCGCACAGCAGATGATATTTATTTTTCTGTTTCATTTTCTGCTTTCTAACCTGAGCCGCAGGCCAGATTCTCCTCCTCGGTAACCCTGCGGGGATTCTCTGCTTTGTACCTTTTGTGTAATTCTGCTGGGCATTCTAAATATGGCTCATTCTCCTGGGTTTCAATACATGTCTTGATTTTCACCTACAGACCTTAATGGAGTTGAGTGCCTTGGAATAAGGGGTTGTTATCAGCAGGAGAAATCTAGAGATATGATGGACATGGACCAATAAAAATTAAATTTCTATTTCATAAATTGAGGGGGGGGGGAGAATCTTCTTTGAAGAATGGATTTTATAATTCTGCAATTCAAATTACAATGTATTGCTGTAGTATAGTGACTACTCCCTAAAGTAATAGTTACTGAACTTTTTGATAGCTTCAAAAATGGTTTAGCAAAAATGGATTTCCAAAATCTAATCTTTGCAGTCTGAGATTTCTCAAAAACAAAGCTGGATTTCTTTATTGCCCCAATTACAATAACCCAGGCCTCTTGTCTAAGAAATATAATTCCTGAAATAAGGTCAAAACTAAATCCCTCCAGTCTTTGTTCAAAAAATATGTTTTTTATGTTCCAAGTGTTTCACACAATGTTTGCATGAGGTGGTCATGCACTCTGGAAGTGCCCGACAAACTTGACATAACCTTCAAGAGACAATCACTTACTCTGAACGTTTGTAATGTTTCCGACCATTACTTTTTCCAGCTCTCTTTGATGATTCATGCTAAGAGTAGAGAACCGGAAGGGATATTTTCCTTCAGAGCCACAAAAATAACCAAGATGTACTTTTCTTTCAGCCATACATTTCAACATGTATAAACTCGCTGGCTGATATCTCTTGCCATTTGGTCCAACTATACTTCCTGAAGACACTGTATGAAAAGAACTAGTCTAATTTAAGAAGGAATCTGTCCCTGGTAAAACAATACATACAAAAATGAAAAAAGAAATCATTCAATTTAGCCAACTTCCTTACAGCCTTGATCTTAGAATCTGGTTTTTAAATAGAAAACTTAAACAAAAGTCACTATACAAGTCATTTTGTTCTCAGTACAATTAGGATCATTTTATGGAATAAAGAGTTTATTTAAATTAATTTTAAGGTCAGTGAAACTTACATAACCTAAATAGATCTCTTCTTTATGCATAGTCTCAAGTATATATCATTTTCCTTTGTGATCAAATTTTCCTGTATAAAGTTCATTTTCAGAGAGATTTACCATAATTTTTTCAAAGATTTATTAAGATGTGTATGACTTCTTCAAAATACAAAAAGGTAAAATATTCTGAAACAACTTAATTAAAACAATACTTTTTAGGAAAAGACTAAAATCCACATACACATAAAGGATAAAAAGTACATATTTACAGACTCACTACTGTGTTCAGATGGCAGTAGCTATTGCGACTCTTTGAGCCATGGAATCTGCTCAACTGAGACAGGTATCATGATCAGAACTAAGAATGACAACACAAAACCTACTGAAATTACCATAAACTATTACCACTTCTTAGTCTGATTCAATGAAGCTACTGTTTTTACTGTAAATGGAGATAAAACTTGAGGAGGAAAGCATAACAAAAGTATCCAAAGAGGTAAATTTATTTATTTATTACTATTTATTTATTTTCAATATTTTAGTGGTATTGCTTGTGAGGTATTTGCTATACCTGTGGGAAACACACATTTCCTACATGGGAAAACACAGCTAGAATTTTAGGTCATTGGTTTTCTTAGAGTGTGGTTTCTGGACCAGCAATTGCAGCATATTCTGGGAACCTGTTGGAAATGGCCAATTCTCAGGCCCAACCTCAGATCTATCAAACCAGAGAAACTCCAAGAGTACACTCAGCAAACTTTTCACAAGCCCTCCAGATGATTCTGATGCACATTCATGTTTTAGAAACACTGTTCCAGATAACCATTTGTAGGATGGAATGAATTCAAATATAGACAAAGCTACAAAATATTTTGCATCACCGACTCGAAGAACATGAGAAAACTCCGGGAGATAGGGAAGGATACAGAAGCTTGGTGTATTATTGTCCATGGGGTTGCAAAGAGTCAGACATAACTTAGCAACAGAACAACAGCAAAATATTTTGTGATAATTTAAATAATACATTTATTATTATTTGTGCTTCATCAATTACAAAGCACTTTCAAATCCATTAATCTCACTTGATCTCTCAATATTATTGTGATAGTAACTGTGAAGGTACTCATGTTTTCATTTTATAAGATTAAATTGAGTGTGAAAGAGGTTAAATAAGTTCACTTCACAATGCTATTTAATACAACTTGGTGAGAACCTAGATCTCAGGTAGTAAAACATGTATGCTGTTACTAAGACAGAGTTGATCAAAATTAATATAGATTCTTTGTTTAACAATATCCACTGGCATCCAACGTTTTAAACTCTTTAAAATTTTTTAATGAAGTAGCATTCAAAAATGTTAAGTCTCAGAAAGGATTTAAAATAGATATTCAAATGAAGCATCTCTGACCAAAATCAAATTAAATAAAATCTCAAAGCCCTAGTTGATGATTTTACTGATAAACAGAACACTCATTTATTTTTGCTACTGTTGAAAGAAAAAACAATCAAGTGTCCCATATGGTCTCAGTTCAGTTCAGTTACTCAGTCATATTCGACTCTTTGTGACTCCATGGACTGCAGCACGCCAGGCCTCCCTGTCCATCACCAACTCCCAGAGCTTACTCAAACTCATGTCCATTGAGTCAGTGATGCCATTCAAGCATCTCATCCTCTGTTATCCCCTTCTCCTCTCACCTTCAATCTTTCCCAGAATCAGAGTATTTTCAAATGAGTCAGCTCTTCGCATCAGGTGGCCAAAGTCTCAGACAATTCTATATTCATAAAAGCATAAAGAAGGAATAAAGCTTAAATTTGTGGGCCAGGCAATCATTTTTTAAAAATATTCTCCAATTTGCAGTATAGGAAGTAAGAAATCTTCAATCTATCCTTTTTGTTTCCTATCTGGAAAGTAGATTCTAGATATACTTCACATAGTGCTTTTCTAAATTGAGATGAACCTGCTTCTTATCCTGAGCTGAGTGTTTATTTTCTGAAACTTTAATAATCACAGTCACTTATTGTAGCGTGATTTACATCATGACCCAGTATCTTTTTATGGGCTCTTCATAATTTCAAGAGAAGAATTTAAGGATGTTAACAAAGATTTCAGTCCACATTGACACTACTCAAGACATAGGCATAAATGTTTGTTTAGTAAAACTAATATATCACAGAATTTGTGAACATGTCTGATATCTATAGAAGGATTAAAGCAAAATGCTAGGGAAAACATGTTTCTGACTGTTGCAGATGTTCTCAGATCCAAGAGCATCTCTAAAAAAAAAATATATGTGTGAGATGTTTCTTTGAATGACACAGGAGAACAATTTAAAAGTCTAGCCTGGGATTTCTCAAACTGAGATCTCAGAGTGTATTCTAGAGAATTAGAAGGTCTGCAAGAATATTTTTTTGTATAATATTTGTCATTTTGATGACAAACTTAAAAAAAAACTCATCAGTTATAAAGAAGCTTATTTGAAGTGACAATTGGCAATTGAACAAATACAGTTTTAAGTGATTAAACATATATTTCTTAAGTCATAGGGCTTCTCTGATAGCTCAGTTGGTAAAGAATCTGCCTGCAATGCAGGAGACCTCAGTTAGATTCTTGGGTTGGGAAGATCCCCTGGAGAAGGGAAAGGCCACGCACTCCAGTATTCTGGACTGGAGAATTCCATGGACTGTACAGTCCATGGGGTCCAAAGAGTCAGACACCACTCAGTTATTTTCACTTTCATCATTTTTTCTTAAGTTATTTTCAAACCAGGGTTGCGGGATGCACCTCCAAATGAGTCATGAGAATTGCTTTTTCTTTTGAAAATGATCTACTCATCATTCACATTTCAGAAACATTAATTGTATCAATTTATTGACTACCTTAAATCTGATCAATTTGAGAAAAAAAGAAAACTCTACAAGGAAGCTTAAATAAATATGAAGCATTATTTTGAAAGCACATAGAACATAATGACAATATCATGCAGTATCAGTTAAACTATTTTGACCAACCTTGAGTGAAATAAATACCAGTGGGACAAGAGAGGAACATTCATTCCAGTAGGGAAGAGTATTTTATCACTAAAAATGTTTTAATTTGGTTATAATATAAATCAGACTGATTTTATTTGGTTTTATTGTTGTTTTTAAATACTCTACAGACATCCCTCCCCTTATTACTTGTAACTGAGCTGAACTGCTTCCACTGGCCTGTCCATGGCACATCACTTCTGAGTTTGCAACACAATAGTGCAATGACTCAAACCAGCAATTCAACAGCCAAAGACACTCAGTGATAAAGATCACCATCTGAAGATTATTTTCAAGATAACCCAAGTGTGTGAATGTTTAAAACTCCATGAAAGAAGAGTATGACCAGGGGTTAGAGAGACAATATATTCATAGAAAGTGAGGAAATATGAAGATTCAGAATTTGCCATAATTGTCTACAATTTACCACTTATTTTTCCTTGTTTCCAATGATTTAATTGGTAACTGAAACCCTTATCAGGTTTTTTAAGTGCAGGCCTTCTGTGATTATCAAAATATAGTCAGCCAGATTTCTCAATGTCTGAGGAGAGAATTACAAACATACCTAAAGGAAGGAACTCAGCTGTTGCATTTCAACTAAAAGTATCAATATGGATGGATGGACAGAGAACAGATAATGAAATAAACATAGCTTTGTTTACACAGGTGTATATGTGTTAATGTATGTGGTGCATGTGTCTTCTGAAACAACTTATAAACAGTAATATTCCAGTAGAAAGACCACACCTAGCAACCATACTTTGATATCTAAACATTATTCTACACTAAAAGGAACAGAGATTCTTGGAAAATTGGCTGCTAACCAGGGTTAGGGATGAAAAAGATAAAAAGATAAAATGTTCTTAGGATATCTTTGAATCTAGAAATAAAGAAATTAGTGTCTCCCCAAAAAGGACATATCAAAATAATACACCAAAAAAAAAAAAAAAAACACCAGTTTGAACAAGTTCCTTTTGGCCAAACTGACACAAACTGTGCATCAAAATAAAAATGAAGAATACATGCGACCAGTCTAATATAAATCGGTAAGTAAACAATTAAAAGGAGGAAATGAAAAAACCCATCTTTACATAAAAATGTTAGCTAATGAGTGTAGCAAAGTAGAGGAATTAGAAAATCACTATGTGGATATAATCACTCTAATATTTGATTCAGGCACAAATCTTCAATGGATACTCAAGCTAGAGGGTGAATATTTGATGAGACAGGATATTTACAAAGTCTCAAAGCATCTCTCCATAAGAAACTTATTAATTATGAAGGGGGAAATAGTAACTTTATGAGAGAAACCTGGCAGACACCACCTTAACCAAATGATCAAAGCTAATTCACTAATAATGGCACAAATGGACATCATGTACCTCCTGAGAAGGACGCATCACTTCTGCGGTATTTTCACTAAAATGTATAACCTGACTCTAATCATGAAGAACTATCAGACAAACCAAAATGGAGACACATGCTACAAAATAACTAGTCTGTATACTTCCAAAATGCCAAGGTCATAAAAGACAAAGGAATATTGGAAACTACTCCAGAAAAGGGGAGACTAAAGAAATGACAGTTAAATGCAACATTCAATCCTGGACCAGACAAAAATGATATTTTGCTATAAACAATATTACTAGAAAAATTGAAAATATTTGGAACATGTTCTTCACTATTACTTATATATACTTTTTATTATAATATTATATTATGCTGTGGAAGAGAAAAAAATTTTTCAATCCTCCTAGAATCCCTGGTTGGGTCTTAAAATTATACTAATAAAGACAGATTAACAGATGAAAGCTTATGGATTTTATTGAATTTTTACGTGTTTATGGGAGCCTTCTCAAGAGAATGAGACCTGAAGAAATTACCAGAGCAGGAAGCTTTTGAAGCTTTTAGACAAAGAAATAATAAATTTTTGACAATAGATAATGCAAGGGATTTATGCCAGGGGTAGCAAATTGCAAAGAATTAACTAAGAAGATAATAGTTTAATAAGATTTATTAACTCTTTGGTGATAAAACTGTCTTCTCTCTTGCCAGGACACATGGGGAACCTTTCACAGGAGATTTATCTCCTTTTAGGGAAGAAGGGCAAAAGGGAGCAGAGGCATTCAGAGTGATCTTTCTGCTTCTGCTCCCACCCCAATGGCTTCAGTTTAAGATATTCGATATGCCAAGGTTCCATCGCTTCAGTCGTGTCCGACTTTGCAACCCCACGGACTACAGCCCACCAGGCTCCTCTGTCCATGGGATTCTCCAGGCAAGAATTCTGGAGTGGGTTGCCATGCCCTCCTTCAGGGGATATTCCTGACCCGGGGATGGAACCTGTGTCTGTCTCTTACACCTCCTGCATTGGCAAGTGGGTTCTTTACCACTAGCACCACCTGGGAAGCCAAATATATTTATATGTTTATTTATTTATTTATATTTTATGTTTATATAAATATATGTATATATATATTTTATGATAGCCTGTCCTGAACATCAGTATCAATGCCAATTTCCTGATGTATATAACTATGCTCTGGTTATATAAGAAAGATTTTCATTTTTTCCATAAAAATATATGGAAACATTTAGATGTAAAGGGGAAGCACACCTGTACATACTCTCAGTTTAAGATGGGGGTGGGGGTGGGGGGATGGTAGGGTGAGGGGTAGTAGACGAGGAGGATTACTACCCAGGGAAGCTAGATAAAGGTTAAATATTCGTACTATTTTGTTTTTCCACATTTTTGCAATTCTTAAATTATTTTATGTAGAAAGTTACAAGAAACCATATCCTTTCAATTTGGTGGAAATGTAGAAGATGGTACAGAAAATTCATCTGTGGGGGTTAAAGAATAATCTCAGAAGCCAATGGTATTATTATCAGGTTCCATAGGAAATAAGAAAAAAGAGGCCTTAATCCTCTCTATCAGGATGCATGATCTATCTGGAAATGCAAAATAAGTATTGAATTAGAAAATGAAAAATGCAAAGATAGTAAGAAAGCGCTTTGCCATTTTAATAAACATCTAAATCTAAAAGATAAACATCATGGCAAATTAAAAGGCATCTCTCAAATTATCTGGGAAAAGCAATTTAGTCAAAAGTTACAGATATGAGACTCAATCTATCCTTGGCCAATTCAAAAAGACTAGAGTCAGGGAGAAGTATTCAAGTGCTACTCAGGAGACAAACAGATATTTTACTCCTCTTCAAAAATGCAGATATTAGAGAGAAGAGAAAGTTAACTTTGACATTATAGACAGAATTCTTGAACAGAGTTTAAAATATTGGGCCATGACAATTTAAAGAAAAGAGATAATCACTGCAAGGATCACTAAGATCAAACCAAATCAAACTAACTTCACTTCCTTTTTCTGAGAAACTCAGTAGACATGCACATCAGTAGCAAATCCCGACGAATTTTGTTACCAGGAAATCACTGGTAACATTTTACAACCACAAATCATCATGAACAGAATAGAAGGATATGGGCTGATCCCACATTCTAATACAGTTGGTAGGAAGTGGGTTTAAAATCACTCAGATCATTGTTTCAAATGGTGTTCAAACTGGAAAGAATAACTTCATACTATAAAGGACTCCATGCTTGAAAGGCAAATATTGCCAAATTTATTGGGCATGGCTTCAGAAACAAACTACAGGAGCAGAAACGAAGAACATTTCCACAAGTTGGAATTACTGTTTGACATAACAAGGCTATTAGTTCAGTAAATTTCATCAGCTTTTAAGATGGATAATTTGGAAATTAGTGAAAACATAAAAGTAAAATGTATTATAATGGCCAACACACAGAGATTGATATTACTAGTATACTGATTCTTTCTTAATTGTGTGTATATGTATGTATGTGTACTTTTAAGTGGAAATACCACTGCATATTTATTTATTACTTCATTTAGCAAATATATACAGCATGTTTGCCAATGCCTGGCGCTATTCTAGGCACTGGGGAAAGTGAAAGTGAAAGTCACTCAGTTGTGTCCGACTCTTTGTGACCCCAGGACTACCGAGTCCATGGAATTCTCCAGGCCAGAATACTGGAGTGGGTAGCCTTTCTCCAGGGAATCTTCCCAATTAAGGGATTGAACCCAGGTCTCGCCCACTGCAGGTAAATTCTTTGCTGTCTGAGCCGGGCAAGCATAAGAATACTGACTTGATAGTCTATCCCTTCTCCAGCTGAGCACCCAGGGAAGCCCGGGTACTGCAGAAAATCAACTACGAATAAAAGACAATAACTCTTTAACTCATGCAAGTTATCATCTATATATAATTGAATATTTTTTCACTTAAAATCACAATGAAAGCATTTTTATGCCATTAAATATATTTAAATGGCAGTAAATAACTGTGCAATGTTTCATTAGCGATATTATGAGGCATTTAACTACTTCCCTATTGTTGAAAGTCTAATTTCAAGTTTTGTTGTCATAAATAACACTGAATATTTTTGTGCATAAATCATTAATCCCATTTCTCATTTATTTCCCATGTAACATTTCCTGGATCATATGATGATAACTCTTTCTCAATAGTTTCCAATTGGCTTCTGCAAAGATTGTAACTATTTATACCCAAACAAGTAATAAATGAATGTGTGTATTTTCCTTACCATGAGTATTAAATTAAAATTTGAAAACAAACCAACTGACATTTGGCAATTTGATGGATAAAATTTTATTGAGATTTTAATTTGCATTTTTATTACAAGTTGGGACTGAATTTTTATGTGTTTATTAGATATTATCATTCTTTTTTGTTGTCTGTAATATCTTTATTCTATTAGTAAGTAGAATGTTCACCTTGTTTACGTTATTTGCAAACACTCTTTAGATAGGTAGCAAAATATAAAGAATAAATCTTTAATGGATAAACCTTATGTGGGAAAAATATAAACATAAAAGTCAAGTCAATCTTTCTCTCTCTCTCTGTCATACACACACACACAAATCCAAACACAAGATGGAAGATTCCTTTCTTAATTATAATACAATTTCATTAAAAAAAAAAAAGGCTTTTAGATAATATGCAAATAATGACTAACATTAAAATATTATAAAGAAAAAAGCAATATTAAGGGAAATCATGTGTTCAAATGTGGGGTAACAATTCTACTGATTTTTAAAAGTAAAAAATACTCCTCAAATTTGAGTTCACAGTTAACAGTGACACTGACAAAGTCTTTTCAAGAAGACAGTGACCAGAAACAGAATTTAAAATTATATTGTCACCAAAAGTAGAAGGGAGGATATTTATATTTACAAATGTTGTTTTCCTCTTTCAACCATAAAAAAAAAAAAAACAACAACAGTGTGTTCCAGAATAGACTAATGTGGTGCTATAGGGCCCTGAGCTAATACAGCCTCTATCCTGGTGGTTTAGCCTCTTAAGTTATGTCCCACTCTTGTGACCCCATGGACTGCAGCCCGCCAGACTCCTCTGTCCATGCGATTTCCCAGGTAAGAATACTGGAGTGGGTTGCCATTTCCTCCTTCAGAGGATCTTCCCGACCCAGGGATCAAAATCGGGTCTCGTGCATTGCAGGCGGATTCTTCACCGAGTGAGCCACCAATTATTGAGTACAGGAATAAATGAGTGAGTGAATGAATGAATGACCAAATAAGCAAAACTGAGCAATTGATCAAAATTGATCACCTAAAATGAATAGAAGTTCCAATATATATGGCTTAGTCAACACAAGAATTACTTTTCTAATCATTAAATTTTACCAACAAAGGGTGGGCCACCACAAGCAATAGTGAGCGCCTCAGGATTTTTAAGTATGGAGGAGAGGAAACTGGGGTGACATGGAGACTGAGTTAGCATGAGTTAGCCAGATACTCAGTAAAGCCACTCTTCTACGATTCTTAACTTCTACAAAAGAAGCCAAGCCTGTTACCATTTAGGAACCCAAAAAGAAATAAGCAGATGAAACGAAAGCTGAGAAATAGAAAACAAATTCTTATTTCAAGTCTGAGGTGCAGGCAATAGATTGAAGAATAGATTATTGTGAAAACCAGAGTATCTGAAAGCATACTTGAGAAGCCTGAGGGTTAGGAGCTCCGAGTCTAAATGACTTCAGAAGTCACTCAGATTCGTTTATACCACTTTTTGTGTTTTAGAATGGGATCATACATTTTAATGTGATATCTGACCAAAATGTTGAATGAACAGAAAATGTTAGTGAAGTGTATTTCATTCATATTCAATTTGGTGGGGGGTTGTGGATTATAAAGAACATTCAGTAGACATGATGGTATTTCATTATTATTCGCACTCATCAGTTAAACAGGGCAGGCTTGATAGAACAAGTTATTCTAGAGAATGGGTATGATCGAGATGAAAATCTTCCTCTAAACTTTTATACCTAATACATCAACTGCAATCAGGTTTCCAGCCAAATTAATCAAACAGATATATAAACTATTTAAGATGTTCGAGTGGGAGAGCCAGAGCCACTCTTTCGAGGCTCCGTCTGCCAAAAACCATTGGAGGCGCCTCTATTTCTAATATTAGATACTACAATTGGACCTCCGCCTCCTGTCTCCAGATAACTACTCGGTAGGGCTGACTTTCTCTCAGCTTATGTGAAGACAGAGGAGAACAAGCTTCGTGACATCCTGGGATTTTGCCAGGATTCAGTGGGTGGTAGAATCAAGGCTGAAGGCCAAGGGGCAAATCCACTAACTCCACACAACACACCCTCATGCCTTTGTTGATTAAAGCGTCATATTAATTTTTCTTTTTTTTAATCTGAGCGTAGGGGTAGGGAGGAAATAATCTACTTTTTAAAAGTGTCTCTCCAAGAAAAATAGTTCCAAGTTTAGGCTGGTATACTGTAGGGGAGGGGGAGGGGGGGAACAGCTAAAATAAAAAGCTGAGCTGTAGTTCATTAACTTTAATTGGTTTTTGTTGCCTCTCCTCAGGTTTCCTGGATCTTTCAGCTCTCTCCTCCCCCTACTCTCTGCTTCCCCTTCTTCTACCTCTCGCCTCCTCCCCCTCCAATCTGGCTTTCCCTCCTTCCTGGCAGCATTTTTAGCTTTAATTTGATAGTAAAAAACTGAATCCAAAGTTACAAAATTCTTCAGATTCAACTTCTTTGAAAGAAAAAGAAGTTTTGGAAAAAGAATGGATATCTCAACTTCAACCTCACACGGCTTAAAGGCACATGTCCTCACAGGTGGCAGGTGCTCTATGACGGTGAACTGGATCATACAAACACATGAAATCATTCTTCTGTGTAAACAATGTTTTCTGGCAGGCTGGCTTAGTAAAAGCACTGTTCTGGGCCCTGGACACTAGTGGAGAACAAGCAAAGTCCCCATTCTCATGGAACGTATAAATTTACGGGAAAGACAGACAAAAACAGATGAACAAACCAATGTATTAAAACTTGGTAGTGAAAATGCTATGGAAAAAAACATAAAGCTGGAAGGAATAAATTAGTGTTGGGGTGCTGCTTTAGAGAGCAAAGGCTTCTCTCGGAAGTGACTCTTGGACACCGAAAAAAGTGAGAGTACAAACGTTGGGACCTTGCAGGGGAGCTGTGTTCCAGAGAGGGGAACGTGCAGTGGCAAGAAGGCCGATATATACAGAGTGAGGTTAATGTTGGGGGCAAGGGAGAAAATCAGGTCAGCAATAAAGGAAAGAAAAAACGGAATTAATCAAGCAACTTTTCCATTCATCTTCTACCACTGGAGAGATATCTGGATGCATAAGCACTCTATAAAATCTATTAGGTTCTAAACCATTGCTGTATCAAGATGTCCTAAGCAGTTATTTCTGAAATGCAATCCTTTTTAGGATCCCTGCTCTGAAGTCCCCACTCTCACCATCACGAAATTAAAGTTCATCTATTGTATAACCATAACTCAAAGGTCCAGAGCTAATTTGAGTTGAGGGTAAAAAGGACAAGGAGGCTGAACCCTACATCTAGCGCAGTTAATTCCTATGCAGATAACTGGCCCACACATTCATTTAGCTAAGGGAATTTGTAGGGGTCAGATATCTCCTCCCCTTTTTATTTCTGCTGCACTCCACAGGGATTAGAGTCAAGTTCATTCAAAGATAGCTCAAGACCTTAAAAAATCATATATATGCACAAAAATAAAATATATGTTTCTGTACTATACACTATATATACAGACATATATAATATTACTTGCTACATACATGCTATACACACACACACACACATATATACACATCTATCTACCTAAATAAAAATGAATGTGTGTCCCATACTCCCATTTCATGGAAAACAAAACTGATTGCATTTTATCAGCCATGTTTGATATTTAAAATGTGGCTGCAGAAAATATTTATAAGCACCTGTCTGTTTTAGATTCACTCAGAATTCCTCACTTATACAGATTCTTTTTAAAACTAAAGCGAAAACAGAAAGGAATGCTAAATTGCTTTTTGGTCCACTGGATGATTTCCATTAGCCTTGACTTATTTTAAGTTCAAGGCACACACACAAGTACTAATTTTCATTACTAATATAGTCCAATCCAACCTGATCTACCCAGGAAAAACTGCACCTAAAACTCAGACTTAATTCAGTGCTTCCTAACAGAAGTGGGAGCTTCCAACTTTGGGAGAAAAAAAAAGTTTTACAGAAACAAAATACTGATGGACTATAAATACTGTTGGACTACAAAGAAAGCTGAGTGCTACAGAATTGATGCTTTTGAACTGTGGTGTTGAAGAAGACTCTTGAGAGTCCCTTGGACTGCAGGGAGATCCAGCCAGTCCATCCTAAAGGAGATCAGTCCTGAATATTCACTGGAAGGACTGATGCTGAAGGTTTAACTCCAATACTTTGGCCACCTGACGCAAAGAATTGACTCATTTGAACAGACCTTGATGATGGGAAAGATTGAAGGCGGGAGGAGAAGGGGACGACAGAGGATGAGATGGTTGGATGGCCATCACTGACTGGATGGACATGAGTCTGAGTAAACTCTGGGAGTTGGTGATGGACAGGGAGGCCCGGCGTGCTGCAGTCCATGGGATTGCAAAGAGTCGGACATGACTGAGCGACTGAACTGAACTGAACTGAACCGAATGAGTAGGCAGAGTATTGCCCTGGAACCAGTAAAATAAAGTCAGTCCTGGTATATGTTGACTGGAAAATCATTTTATTTTTCTGTTTCAGGGTCCTCATCTATACAAGGTAAGTATGTTGAACTGATGAGTTCTAAAATCTATTTGAGATATTACATTTGATCATTAAAAGATTCAAAGAAGATTTGAAATAGACTCTTGGATAATAAATCCATATCCATGACTATGCTTTAGTAACACCATATTAAGCAGACTACTTGTCAAGATTGACAACTGTCCCAAATGTAAAATAGCTTTCAGGTAAGAATAGAAAAGAAAAGGCAAAATGAGAAGAAAAGATTTTGAAAAGAAAAAATGAAAAGGGCTAGGAAAATGAAGTAAAAACAAAATTTGTAGAGCAGTATTATTCTGTAAGTACTCAAAATAACTCCTGGATGCTGAGAGCAGGAAAAAGAAAAGAGGAAGTCCATATAGTTCAACACTTGGAAAACAAAGACGTCCTAATAATAATAGCAAGAGTAAAGTAAAGCGAGACATTTCTCAGGCTATAACTGACTTCATGACCAAGAGAATTCAGGACTTATGTTCTGTTATGGACTAAATGATTGTGTTCCTCCCCCCCCCCCCAAATTAATATGTTGAGGCCCTCACCTCTAACATGATGGTGGTAGGTGATGGGGCCTTTGGAAGATAACTGGGCTTAAAAGAGGTCATGAGGGTCGAGACTTCATAATGGCATTAATGTTCTTATGAGAAAGAGATACCAGAACTTCCTCTCACCAACCCGTGAGGATAAAATGAGAAGGTGACTATCTGCATGTCAGGAAGAGAATCTAAAGAAGATCTCGTCACCTTTATCTTGGACATCTCAGATCCAGAACTGTGAAATATAAATGATCAATGTCTGTTGTTCAAGCCATTCAGTCTATGGTGTTTTGTGATAACAGACCAAACTAAGACACATTCATTTGATACACTGTTCAATGATTTATCCCCTGGTGGCTCGGTGGTAAAGAATCTGCCTGCCAATGCAGGCGATGTAGGTTTGATCCCTGGGTTGGGAAGATCCCCCGGAGGAGAAAATAGCAGCCCACTCTAATATTCTCGCCTGAAAAATCCCATGGACAGAGGAGCCTGGCAGGCTACAGTCCATGGGGTCTCAAAGACTGGTACACGATTGAGCACACACACACATGCCAATGATCTATTGAATGAGAAAGGTCATCTGTTAAAAGAATTTAAACCCAGAAGCCTTTGAGGGCTTTTGTTTCTTTCAGAGAAAATACAAGCAAGAGAAAGACTGAAAGGCTCTTTACAAATTCTGTTTAAAAAGACAAGGGGGAGGGGAGCAAAAGGAAGTTGAGAAGAAACTTCAAGATGATGAGACTACAAGGTCTCCTGCATTTTGTCCTCTTTCCCTTCAACATGCTCCCTTCTAGACCTAAGACAGAAGTAAACGTCAGAGGACTCCACATGTTTCTGGTGAAGGGGGGATAGAAATTAGGTACAGAGACACTGGATTTAGTAAAGGATAAGTGTCCTAATCCAGGAGGCTGATGCTTGAGGCTTTTCCCATCCAGAAAATACCCCTTCCCCCTGAAAGTGAAAGTGAAGGCGCTCAGTCATGTCCGACTTTTTGCGACCCCATGGACTGTAGCCCACCAGGCTCCTCCATCCGTGGGATTCTCCAGGCAAGAGTACTGGAGTGGGTTGCCATTTCCTTCTCCAGGGGAACATCCTGACCCAGGGATCAAACCCGGGTCTCCCGCATTGCGGGCAGACGCTTTACCATCCGAGCCACCAGGGAAGCTCGTAACAAAAGCCCCCTAAACAAATGGTATATATTTGCCTAATTTTTTGACCTATAATCATATATCAAATAAGTCAAAGCTTTTGAAAAATTGAATAATTGGCCAGATAAATCTCAAATAATCCACAAACTATCCTTTCTGTGACTCCACATCCCCTAGAATTTTCTCCCTTCTATCTGACTTCATGATATTTTATTTGAGTAACAGGATTAATTCTGTTAAAACAAAAAAGGAAATCCTGCTTTTTGTAATTACATGAATGAAACTGGAGGGTATAATGCTAAGTGAAACAAGCCAAACCAAAAAAAAAGAGAGAGAGAGAAATACTGCTTGATATCATTTATATGTGGATTAAAAAAAAAAATAGTAGAAACCAGAGTAGAATGGTAGATGCCAGAGCTGGAAAGTCAAGGAAATAAGAAGAAACTGGTAAAAGGGTACAACTTTCAGTTATGAGTAAGGTCTGAGGATCTAACATATCATATAGCAAGTATAGCTGTTATTGTATAATTGAGATTCACTGATAGAGTAGAACTTGTGTTCTCATTTTTAAAAAGGTAAATATAGGAGGCAATTAATTAATTTGATGGTGGTAATCCTTGCATAATGTAAATGTATACCAAATCATCCTGTTGTACACCTGAAATATATTACAATTTGATTTGTCAATTGTACCCCAATATAGGCTTCCCTGGTGGCTCAGCTGGTAAAGAATCCGCCTGCAATGTTGGAGACCTGGGTCCAATTCCTGGGTTGGGAAGATCCCCTGGAGAAGGGAACGGCTACCCACTCCAGTATTCTGGCCTGGAGAACTCCAAGGACTGTACAGTCCATGGGGTTGCAAAGAGTCAGACACAACTGAGAGACTCACTCACTCACTCACCCCAATATAGTTTAAAAAAGAAAAAAAAAAGATTTTATGATAACTTTAGAAATTATGAATGGCATGGTTTTTCTCTGATAACACAGGATCAATACGTGATTTAAAGAGTGAGAACAAAAACAAATGCAATGCAATTAGTTCTGACACAAATCCTATGCTCCTTGAATGCTTTATTCCCTTAAACTTGCTATGGTGTATCATGAATAAGGGCCATGATGCTTCAGGATGCATGTTCAGCCCTCTCAATGGAAGAAAAAAAGGGAAAAATAAGTTAACAGCAGTTAAACATCTCTTCTGGGAGATACACTATTTCAGTCACTTCACACATGCTATTTTATTAAGTTAGTCCTCAGGATACTATTCACCCCAGATTCAGTCGATTTCAGGAACATATCCAAGGCCAAAAGTGAGTAAATAGAACTAAAATTTGAACCCAGGTCTAAAGGTGGGCTAGTTTTTTAAAAAGTTTGTCAAAAGCAGGGATTATTAAAATGAATTTGCTTTGGACACTGGGAATCATCAAGATTTGAGGCTTTTAGCACCTTTGTGACAAGAATTGAGTTCACATTGATGGAACAACATAGATCTTTCAGGAAACAACAATTTGCTTGTGTATTATATACAGAACACCAAGCTGGGTGCTGTATGAAAGAAATGTATACATACATAGATATATACATGTGCATATCAATTTCTCAAGTATTTGACTATTAATTAGCACCTATAATTATAAGTTATCTTCATGCCTCAGCATTCTATTTTTTATAAGAAAGGGGCAAATAATGATAAAACCAAATGACATCTGCACATAATTTCCAGGTATGCTCCTGTGTCAATAATCAGTCCATTCAACCTCTTAGCCCTGCTGCAAATATAGCTCCTCCCCTCGATCAGGATAATTTCATATTCTCAGTGGTAATCCTGAATACCATGATATCCTCAAAGTTTGAATTATGTTGACTCTAAAATTATAGAGATAGGAACGTTTATTTGTAAATATATTTGAGGAAAGAGATTTAAGAAATGAATAAGAGATTTTTTTTTTACTTCTCCCTTCAATCTCATACCAATAAAATATGCCTTTCATTCTTTTCTTTAGCTTTTAGGTGTCTAGTAAGACAGAAGAATTTTTTCTCACATTTATTGAGAAAATTCCTTAAAGACTTACTACTGGGATTGCACATTGTGAGATGAAGATGAAAGGTTACACTTTTAATTGCTTTGATCACTATGTGTGACTACTAACAGTTAAAATAATTTGAAATACCATTTCTTTCTCAAAGATACAATATATTGAAACTTCATACTCCTAAAACTCTTTAATTGTGAATGACCATTTGAAAAGACCCCGATGCTGGGAAAGACTGAGGGCAGGAGAAGGGGACGACAGAGGATGAGATGGTTGGATGGCATCACTGACTCGATGGACATGGGTTTGGGTGGACTCCGGGAGCTGGTGATGGACAGGGAGGCCTGGCGTGCTGCAGTTCATGGGGTCCCAAAGAGTCGGACACGACTGAGTGACTGAACTGAACTGATGTAACATTAAAGATAACAGGATGGTCTGGTGTCCATGGTACACCTTCTCCTCGGGCAACAACATGCAACATGCGTGTTCGGTCACTCAGTGTGTCTGACTCTTTGCAGGACTGTAGACCTTCAGGTTCTTTCATCCATGGGACTTCCCAGGCAAGAATACTGGAGTGGGTTGCCATTTCCTACTCCAGGGGAATCTTCCCAACCCAGGGATGGAACCCACGTCTCCCGCATTGCAGGCAGATTCTTTTACCAGTGAACCATCTGGGAAGCCCTTGGGTGACATAGTAAGCCATTTAAGCCTTGGGATACCAAGATGTCACAGACTCACCTACGTCTTAAACTAGTTTCTTTGTTTGTCTTCATTATTTTAACTTGTGCAGCTCACATTGGAAATTATCTAAATTCCACTTCTGGGATGGAATTTCTGTAGTTTGAATCTTATTCAAACACAAATGTGTTACAAAAGGATAAGAATGAGTGAATAAGCAAATGAATAAAAGGATGAAGTACTACTAATATCAGTTTCAGATTCTTTGCTGAGAGCTGACTTTGATTGTGAGGACTACTTATTTTTTTATAGTTGAATAATGCTCCACTGTGTGTATATGGATATGGATATACACACATATATATAAACACATATATGTAATACAACTTTATCCATTTATTCAAAGAAGGACAGTTAGGTTTCTTCTCTGTCTTGGCTATTATGAATAATGCTGCAATGAACGTGGGGTACAGATATCTCTTTGAGATAGTGATTTCATTTCCTTTATATATATATATGCAGAAGGAGGATTTCTGGATCATACTATTGTTTCATTTTTAGTTTCTTAAAGAACCTCCATATTATTTTCCTGTGGCTATACCAGTTTATATTTCCACCAACAGTGTACAAGTGCTCTCTTTTTTCCACATTCTCAACTGCATTTTTATGTCTTGCATTTCTTATGACAGACCTCCTAACAGGAATGTATTGTGGTTTTGATTTACATTTTCCTGATAAGTAACGACGTAGAGATATATTTCATATATCTGTTGGTCATCTGCATGTCTTCTTTGGAAAAATGTCTATTTAGGTCCTTTGCCCACTTTTTGACTGTGTATTTGTTAGTTTTGTTATTGATTGAGTTGCATGAGTTGTACTGGATATCAAACTTGTAGCAGATGTGTGGTTTGCAAATATTTTCTCCCATTCCATAGATTGCCTTTTCATTTTTATGACTTTCTTTTCTATGTAGAAACTTTTTAATTTGATGTAATATCACTTATTTTTATTTTTGTTGCCTACATTTTGGTGTCAATTATAAAAAATTTTATCCTACACCATATGCAAAAATAACTCAAAATGGATTTAAGACAGTAACACAGGACATATAACCAAGAACTGTAAAATAACAAGGGAAGTAAACTCCTTGACATTGGTCTTGGCAATGAAGTTTTTTAAAGAGCACCAAAGCAAAGGCAACAAAACAACTTCCTTGGTTAAATTTATCACTAATTAATTTATTATTTTTGATGTTAACATAAATGAGATTACTTTCTTAGTTCCTCTTTCTGATAATTTATTTTTGATATATACAAACTTACTAATTTTCATGTATTGATTTTGTACCCTGAAACTTTATTGAATTCATTTTTAGTTCTAGCAGTCTTATGATAAGAGCCCTTAGGTTTTTTTTGTTGTTGTTCTTTTTTACACATAATACCATGTTATTGGCAAACAGAAACAGTTTTATTTAGTCCTTTCTGATCTGAATGCCTTTTATTTATTTTTCTTGCCTCTGGCTAGGACTTCTAGTACTATGAGGAATAAATGTGGCAAGAGTGGATGAACATCCTTGTCTTGTTCCTGATCTTAAAAGAAGTTTAGCTTTTCATTGGTATGATGTTACTAGTGGGATTCTCATATGTGGCCTTTATTATGCTGAAGTACATTTCGTCTACACCAGGGTCATTGAAATAATGTTGAATCCTGTCAAATATTTTTCTGCATCTATTGAGACAATCATATGATTTTTATTTTTCATTTTGTTAAAGCAGTATATTAAATTGATTGTTTGCAAATATTGAACCATCCTTGCATTTCTAGAATACTTGTTCATGGTGTATGATCTTTCTAATGTATTGTTGAATTTAGTTTGTATAATATTATGTTCAGAAATTCTGCATCTATATTCATCAAGCATAATAACCTTGGTTTTCTTTTCTTTTAGTGTGTTTATCTGGCTTTTGTCTCAGAGTAATGCTGGCCTCACAAAATGAGTACAGAAGTAACTCCTACTTTTTTATTTTTTAAAAGAGTTTAAGAAAGATTGGTATTAATCCTTTAAATGTTTAGTAGAATTCACCAGTGAAGCCACCTGGTCCTGGACTTTGTTTGTTGAGAGGTTTTCAATTACTGATTCAATATGATTATTAAACGGTCTCTTCAGATTTTCTATTTATTCATGGTTCAGTCTTGTCAGGTTTGGGGTCCCAGGAACTTATCCATTTCTTCTTGTTTGTCCAGTTTTAGTGATATATAATCATTCAGGGTAGTCTCATGATCTTTTGAATTACTGTGTTATCAGTTGTAACATTTCTTCTTTCATTTCTGATTTTATTTTTCTCTCTTTGGATCTTGACTAGCCTAGCCAAAGTTTCGTCAATTATGTTTATCTTTTTTTTAAAAAAAAAAAAAAAAAGCTCTTAATTTACTGAACTTTTCTATTGTCTTTCAAGTCTATTTCTCATTTCAGATCTGTTAATATTTGCTTTAAATATTTAAGTGCTCTGAAGTTGGGTTCATAAATACTTACAATATTTACATCTTCTTGATGAATTGACCACTTTGTCATTATATAATGACCTTCTCTATCTCTTGTTACAGTCTTTAGCTTAAAGTCTATTTTGTCTGTTATACAAACAGCTCTACCCCTGCCTTCTTTTCATTTCTATTTGTATGGAATATCTTTTCCCATCCTGTCACTTTCATTCTATGCATATCTTTTAAACTAAAGTGATTTTCTTATAGGCATATAGTTGGGTCTTGAGGGTTTTTTAAATCCATTCAGCCACTCAGTGTCTTTTGATTAGAGAATTTAGTCCTTTTACATTTGAAGTAATTATTGAAAAATATAGACTTACTTTTGCCATTTCATTCACTGTTTTTGGTTGTTTTATAGTTCCTTTGTTCCCTTTTACCTCTCTGACACTTTTCCTTTGTGATCTAATGATTTTACATAGTAGTGTACTTAGGTTCCATCTCTTTATCCTTTATGCATCTATATAGGCTTCTACTTCGTGGTTACCATGAAGCGTACATACACTATCATAGAGTTGTAACAGTCTATTTTAAATTGGTAAGTAGGTGAGGGTATGTCAAGAGCCATCAATGTCACAAAAGGGAGGATCTCAACTAACACATACGCAGACTGATTAGAAGCCAAAGTCTCAGACTGAAGCTGGGCAGGTATATTATGAAGTACCTTCCAGAGAGAAACTGAGAGAGAGGAGTTTTTGCCAGCTCCTCTCCACTGAGCCCAGGTGTATAGACGTAGGAGGGCAAGGGTAGAGAGAATTCCTCTTCCCATTTAAAAACTGGTTCTTTTTTAACTACAGTCCTGTGGGAATCATGAATGCAGGTCCCATTGGCTAGGTGATTTAGGGACCCATACCCTGGTGGCAGCCACAAAAGTTGGAATTCTAAATGTGTGGACAAGCTTGTAATGGTGGCTTGGCTTTACTGTTGAAGTGAGCCAGAGGGAGAAGGCAGGGGAAGTATCCACTGGAGGCCCTGGTCTCCAAGGAGCACCAAAGCTAGCCTCTAGACACAAATTAGAAGGCAGACTTTCAGACACCAGCTTTAAAGGATGTATTCAAACCCCTTCTTGGAAAGACTGGGAGATGAGCCTTATTATTGCCTGCTCCCTCTGCCCTGAGTACTGGAAGTTGTAGTTGTGGGGAGTGCTTATGTAACTATTAAAAACTGCTTCTCTGCTTGCTACAGTCCCATGTTTTTTGTAGAGACAAGCCCTCTTAGGTTCAGAAATAGATATTTGGAAGCCTAAACAGAGTGGAAACTTAAAAGCTGAAGCACTAGATATACAGTCCAAATGCTTCACTCCTCAGGGATAATCTGGGAGTTGGGGGTTCCTTCTCAATCATATGGCACTATGATAGGGGTGCGGTGCATGACGAGAATGTATTGCAGCCTGTCCTAGCTGTTTTAGGGAGGGTATTTGCTCATTTGCCCAATGTGTAGCCATTACTCATCTAAGTTCTGAATTTCTCTCAGAGGGATTTGCCCCATGTGTAGCTACATATCTAGTGTATCTCTGGGAGGGAGAGAAATTCAAAATCTGCCTTGCCTTCTTGCCATTTTTTAATACTGTTAGGGACTGATCACATAGGCTAATGAGTCTGTTTCTTACCCAGAGAGAATTTGATTTTTCTTTTGCTTTCACCAATTTAGATACTCTTATTTGAAGTACGTTACACATGTTCCTGCCTTCATAAACCAAGTATTAGGAATACAATTTTTATATCAACAAATACACTTAAAGCAAGTTGAACTATTGAAATAAAAAAAGATTAAGAAAAAAACTATATTTCTGTTTTTGTGTCAATACCTTACTGTTTTTGGTGAAAGAAAAGGCAACCCTGTCCAGTATTCTTACCTGGAAAATCCCATGGACAGAGAAGCCTAGTGGGCTATAGTCCACTGGGTCGCAAAGAGTTGGACATTACTGTTTTGATTACTATAGCTTTATAGTATAGGTTGAAGTCAGGGAGCCTGATTCTTATAGCTCCATTTTATTCCCTTTGGCCACTCAGGGCCTTCTGTATTTCCATAAAATTTAAAAAAAAATTTCTAATTCTGTGAAAAATGCTATTGGTAATTTGTCAGAGATTGTACTGAATCTAAAGTCATTGGATATCATAGTCATTTTGACAATATTGATTCTTCCAATCCAAGAACATGGTATATCCCTCCATCTGTTTGTGTCAGCTTTGATTTCTTTCATCAGTATCTTAAAGTTTTCTGAGTATAGGTCTTTTGACTCCTTAGTAGATTTATTCCTAAGTATTTTGTTATTTTTGATGCAATAGTAAATGGGATTATTTCCTTAATTTCTCTGTATGATATTCATTGCCAGTGTTTAGAAATGGAACAGATTTTTTATATTAATTTTTTATCCTGCAACCTTACCAAATTCACTGATGAGCTCTAATCGTTTTTTGGTAACATCTTTAGGATTTTTCTAGGTACAGTATTATTTCATCTGCAAACAGGTATGCTTATTTTCCAATTCAGTTAGAAAGTCCAAAAATTAACCCATGCATCTCTGTTCAACTAATCTGTGACAAAGGTGGCAAGAATACACAGTGGAAAAAAGATAGTTTCTTCAGTAAGTGGGGCTGTGAAAAGTGGACAGCTACATGTAAAAGAATTAAATTAGAACATTCTCTCATACCATATGTGAAAATAAATTCAAAATGGATTAAAGTCCTAAAAATAAAACTGAATACTATAAAACTCCTACAGGAAAACAGAACACTCTATGACAAAAATTGCACCAAGATCTTTTTTGATCCACTACCTGGACAAGTAAAAATAAAAACAAAATTTAAAAAATGAGACCTAATTAAACTTAAAAGCTTTTTCTTAGCAAAGGAAACCATAAACAAAATGAGAATAAAATCCATAGAATAGAAGAAACTATTTGCAAATGTAGCTGACAGGGAATTAATCTCCCACATATACAAAGAGCTCATGCAGCTCAATATCAAAAACACAAACAAGTCAATCCAAAAAAAAAAAAAAATGGGCAAAAGATCCAAACAGATATTTCTACAGACAAGACATACTGATGGCCAAGAGGCACATGAAAAGGATGTTCAGCATCACTAATTATTATAGATATGCAAATCAAAACTACAATGAAGTATCATCTCACACCAGTCAAAATGGCTATTATTAAAAAAAAAATCTACAAACAATAAATGGGGGAGAAAGTGTGGAGAAAAGGGAACCTTCCTACACTGTTGGTAGAAATGTGAGTTGGTACAGCCACTATGGACAGCAGGACAGAGAATCTTTAAAAAATTAAAAACAGAGTTACCAATGATCCAGAAATCCCACCCCTAGGCATATATCCAGAGAAAACCATAATTTGAAAAGATACATGCACCTCAATATTCACTGAGCACTATTAACAATAACCAGGATATTGAAGCAACTTAAATGTCAACCATCAGAGGACTGGATAAGAAGATGTGGTACATATATACAATAGAACATAATTCAGTTATAAAAAAAGAATGAAATAATGTTATTTGCAGTGACATGGATGGACCCAGAGATTGTCATACTGAGTCAAGTTAAGTCAGAGAAAGTAAATATAGTATGATATTGCTTATTTGTGGACATCTAAAAAATGATACAAATGATCTTATTTACAAAACAGAAATAAGAGTCACAGATGTAGAAAACAAATTTACAGTTACCAAGGGTGAGGCAGGGGAGAGAGGAGCTGGGAGACTGGGATTGACATATGCACATAGCTCTACATAAAATAGATAACTAACAGGAACCTACTGATGGCACCAGGAACTACTCTGTAATGACCTATATGGGAATAGAATCTAAAAAAGGGTGTACAAAAGTCTGTGTAGTCAAAGATATGGTTTTTCCAGTAGTCATGTGAGAGTTGGACCATAAAGAAGGCTGGGTTGAGCACCAAAGAATTGATGCTTTTGAACCATGGTGTTGGAAAAGACTCTTGAGAGTGCCTTGGACAGCAAGGAGATCAAACAAGTCAATCCTAAAGGAAATCAACCCTGAATATTCATTGGAAGGACTGAGGCTGAAGCTGAAGCTCCAATATTTTGCATCCAAGGATGCGAAGAGTAGACTCATTGGAAAAGACCCTGATGCTGGGAAAGATTTAGGGCAGGAGGAGAAGGGGGCAATAGAGGATGAGATGATTAGATGGCATCATCGACTCAATGGACATGAGTCTGAACAAACTCCAGGAAATAATGGAGGACAAGAAAGCCTGGCGTGCTGCAGTCCACGGGGTCACAAAGAGTTGGACACAACTGAGTGACTGAACGATGAACAACGAAAGTGACAAGTTAGTACCACAGAAACTAATGCAACACTGTAAATTAACTATATGCTCGTAAAAATTAATTTAAAAAATAAAATTAAAATAAAGTGAAAGAGAATCCTAACCCTCCCTAAACTCACAGCTTAGTTAAGAAAATTAGGAAGTCAAAAAATAATTACACTATAATCAGGCCCATTCCTAAGACTTGGTGGACCTGCGCAAGGGTATAATGGAGGCCTGCACACCAGATGTCTAAATATTCAAAACAATTTTAAGTTAGGCTACAAACAGTTGAATAAAAATTTTTTTTTCTACCTTGGCAAATATACCTTCTCAACAACAGAGACTATCAGGTTGAAGTTTAGAATCCCTGCATTACTCAAAATTCCACGCTGAAAACTAGTGTCATCAAAGAAGCTGCCTTCCAGTGGCAGACCTGTAGCTCTCCTCTCTTCTCTCATTGCCCTGCCCTCAGCTCTGTCTTTTATTTTGAGGGGCCTAGAAAACATGTATGTGGACACCCCAAGGGAATATGTGTTCTATGGTATCCCTGGGCTGTCCTTAGAATATGCTTTCCATCCTTCTCTATCTCTCTCATTTTTCTCCATAGAAAGTTGCTGCTTTGCAAAGACAAGCTTAGCAGCGATGCAAGAAAGGCCAGCGTTTGGAGATTAATAAATCAACCCTTGTCTAAAATGGATTTTACCCCATCAGAACCTAGTAGATACTGTAAAGGAACAGAGAAAAGGCTTTCCCTAGCCAGTCCCATCAGCCACAATTCTAGAATCTAGCTTCTCTTTCCTCTATGAAGGAGATGCCCTAACTGAAAATAAGCCTGTGCACAATTTCTCCAGGGTGTCTTAGCTGTAACCTGAAGGGGACGCATCCAGGGGTGAAGAGCCTGGCCTGGCTTGTAGGAGTTTGAAGTGTAGGTGGTGATTTCCAAATGCCTTCCAAACAAACAGTAGGTCCCTGAAATACAGCATGATAAAAAGCATTTCTAACAAAGCTCCGATTTGCATTTAAAGCATTTGCCTCATTAAGATAGTGCTCAAATAAACGGTTCACTTGACTAGGCTGAAAACAAACCCAGAAACCAAGTTCCAACAACACTCCCTCCATACCTCTGATCTAGTGGTGCTCGCATCATCAGCATGGGCTATTTTCAGACGCAAAGACCCAAAGAAAAGACTTTCAGCAGTCCCAGGGATAAGACTTGGGCTACTAGTAGAGTTTTATGGCACTATATATTCAGAGAATAACTTCAAAGGGGGGGAATTAGGACTTTGGATAGCACATCCCTTTGACCACATGGATCTCCCCCAACTGGAGGAGAGTCGGAGACCTTTTAAATCAGGTTCACTCTTTCCTAGGCCTGGGGGTGGTACTGACTGTAATTATCTTAAACAAGGTATTCATAAAACGGCAATGGAACCCTGAACAGGAGTTCTTCTTTCCAGGAGTGAGGAAGCTTTCAGACGAGAGATGGCATTTGAGCTGGGTCTTACAGCGTGAGTGGGAGCTTCCCACGTAGAGAAAGGAGGGAAGGGCACTCCAGGAAAAGAAACAGCATATGGGGAAAAACAAGAGTTTGAAAGACTGGCATATTCAGAGAGTGGTGAGAAGTTACTTGTGGCTGAGGCGTAGGGGGCATGTGGGAGACGAGGAGAGATGAAGGTGGCAGGGTTTGCGGAGGGAAGATTGGGAAGGCTTTGATCATGAAGACTGCGGTTCTCCCAGACGCATTGGTGATTATATGAATGGTAGCATGGCAGACTCTAAGGCATCAACCTTGTGATTTCAGAAAGGACCTACGGCAGCGTGGACAGAAAAGAACTGGGGAGACCAGCTGAGAGGCAGTCACACCCAGAAAATAATAGGCCGTAAGGTTCTTGTCATCACAAACATTCCTCTCTGTGTCTCACTTATGGTACAGGGTCAGGAACATGATTAAGGAAGATAAAGGTCTCAAAAGTGTAGTTCCTTCCAAAATATAAACAGTTGCAACAAAGACATGGACCTAAGATGAAGAAATACTTAAGAGGGAGAACTGGGAGAACTTGGCTACTTGGCAAAGGAAGGGAGGGTAAGACAAAGGAAAGTCTAAGGATGATGCCAAGGTTTCCAGATTCAGTAGATTGCAGGGCTGAGGTGAGATGATGAGGAGAGGAACAGGTTAATTTGACAAAATTCACATCATTCCGTTGATACTGTCCTACGTGGAAGCAACAGCGTTCCTGGCCTACCCTGAAAGACCCCTCAAATTTTGCAGTCTTTCCTTTTCCCCCTTTTTAAACATTTTCTGTTCTGGTCTTTGTTAAGAGATTATCACTTGTCAGATATTTTTGCTGTCAAAGCCCCAAAACGGACTGTAAATCAAAACATCCTCTATGTTACAGCTATAAGATTAAACAAGGACCAAAAGATGGACTCAGTGGCTCCTCTAGATCAATTATGAAAACTTCAGGACACCACTGCTATGATTTCTTAAAAGTTTCTTAAAAGTTCCATCCCAATGAGCTGAAACTGTCAGATTGGATCTCCAAATAAGAGGTATGATTGCCAACATCTGCAAAGAAGGCCTTGGGGTAATTTGAAGAAGGATGTTGTTTTGTCTTTAATCCTTCTGACGACTGACTTTTCTCCTGCATAAAATGCTTAGTTTTTATTCTCCTAGATCAACAGGAGCCCTGTTGGAAATATCTTTGATACCAACTCTGTGCATGTTTGAAATATAAAGGCAAACTTCAGCTCAGCCATTTAAATTTCTCCCTCCCATTTCTCCCAAACGCTTTGGATAATTTTAAGGACTCCAGAAGAAGCATTTACAGCTAGCTCAGGCCCTGAGAACCATCAGGAAGACTGACCTAGGAAGAAAGCTGGGGTACTCAGCCAAGGCCCAGAAAGAGTAAATACCAGCCAGTCCTCTGCAGAACTCTGTAACCCACACAGGAGACATAGCTTCAACTACTGCAGCTGCGCTGGGAGGGAATGTCTCTGACTCTCCTTGAGCTGTCTGCGTGCTTCTCACCCTCCCAACCCATCAGTCTGGTACCATTCCGTGATTACTAAATGTACAAACAACAATGACAAAAAATCAGATACAACAAAAACAATATTAGCCAGGTAAGGAAGACAGCAATAATGTATAGACACAGGATGACTGCTTTCAGATTAATAGAAATATGATATCAGCAACTTGAGTAATGGAGATATCTGTGATTGTGACTGCCATATACGAAAACAACCATGAAGGCTTTTTATGCAACATTCTTTCAGGCATATAATCCAAAGTAAACAGTCTTCAGGAGATTGTTTTAAAGTGCAATTTCTTTCTTCTAATTATATGAACATATTGAAGATTTTCTCCAGACTTCTTGAAAAAATTATTTTATTCCTCCCTTTTTAAGTTTCTAATTAATTCAGGGTTGTTTTTTTTTTTCCCCCGAGAGAAATGTATTTTTGAAAGGCCTCAATTATTTGCTCCTCCTAAATGTTTTCCATTGCAAGGATTAGAGGTGATAAATCACATTCAGTTTATCTCCTACGGTTTCTTCTAGCACATTGTCAACTCCCCTCTCACCCTCGTGTGCACACCCCCTACACAGTAGCTGCATATGGGACAGTGTAAAGGCTGGGGGATAAGTGACACTATTAGCTCAGTGTGGTGGCTTTGATGTGTAGCTCTCGGCAGGGTTGCCAGAAGAGTGACAGACTCCTGCTCTAATGCAAAGACTATTTCTCATTTACTCGGTTCACTTCTAATGGTCTTCTGTTACCATTAGTGGCAGAGAGCAGACAGACACCACGGCGGAAAAATTTCACATCCTTGGGATTCCTTTATTGTGGTGAGTGCCAGCTTTTTGTACATAAAAACCCTTAGTGAAAAAATAAAAATAGTGAAAAACATTTTTATAAAGAAAAATATTCAAACATATAATAGGTATCAAAATGAGGTCAGCTGTGTTTAATTCAACTAAGGAGAATGTTGTCTCCCACCACCACCATGCCCCGAGCCTGGCACAGAGGTGCGGAAACTCCATTTTCTGTGCAGTTTTCTGAGGCAAAAGCTGTCCTAGTCTCCCTGCAGGTGCCAGCGTGCCATGAATTTAGTTTTGCCATTTTCTAAGCCGTGAGCGAAACGTTGTTCCCAAACAGGAACAATAACAAAAAATTAATGAATAATTTTGTATCTAAAAATAAATCGTATTAATGGTTGAAATTGGAGGAAAAAGAAGAAAATGGGATCAAAGGCACCCAAGAAAACAGGGTGGATTGCACACGGTGAATGAAGGAGGAGTTAACCAATGAGCAGTTAACCAGTGGGTTTAAAGCAGAAGCCAACCCACCTATAAATGTGGGAACATTTTAAGTGTGAGAACGCTGTTAAAGGGGACTTAAAAGAACAAAAAGTACCATTTGTTCCCCTAATTAACTTTGAAGAGTCTAATTAAGGGCAACATAAAAGCTTAAGAAATGTTGGTTATTAGGCATGTACTTTAACTTGATCAGTGAGATGGTATTCTTGTAAACAAAGATGCTAATTTCACCCAGCCCAAAATAAACCTCTCTGCAAATATCTCACAACATAATCATGCAGTACCTTGGGAGCAGAATCTCTATCTAGTGCAGGCTGCCTCTTGAGGGTCTTAATTCTAGGCATTAATAGCACTCAATTTAAAGATGCCACCAAGGATAAAGAACATTCTGACAATTTGGTCTGAACATGGCCACTCCTCAAAGGAATCTTCTTCTTGTCTCATAACCTGCCTGAGCAGCTCTAAGAATTGACAATTTCAATCATAAAGAGATAGAACTTTATCTCTAAAATGGAGACAAGCCAGATAAAAATTAAAGAGCATTTGTACCTGATGAAAACAATACATTAGTATTATTCAAGGTTAAGTTAGGCTTTGCTACAAGACTATGCTTAAATTTTAGTTTTTAACACAAACAGATTTAGGGAAAATAGCATTTCTTTTTAGAAAATTAATCTGCCAGTAATATAAAAGTGATTATAATATCAGAATAATGGGATTATGTGATTGTGTTTTTATCTAACACTCCTTTAGTTGTTCTTAGGAGTTGCTCTATGAGGGAACGAAGGAAGCTTTCATCCCAGAGTTGAAAACTTTGACTTCTGGGAACTTGTCTTATGTTTTGATTCAGTGAAGATCAGTGCCGGGGAAATTCAGATGAAGGTATTTTCTAGGAATGCTTTGCAGGGAAGCCAATAAAGAGCTTTGCATTTTTTGTGGAAAAGGTATTATGATTTTTATTATTGTTAACACCAATATTAAGCACAGGAGTGTGTGAAGGTAGACAATTGTGGCTTAAGGATATAATCACACCAAACGAATTCCCAATCCTATATAGTGCTTTGAATTACCATAGCCTGCAGTACGTAGTGCTGCTTTGCAATTGGCATGCTATTAAAACTAACCCTAAAGCTTGCAGCTAGGGAAAAGAGAGGCTTCTATGATGCTTTGAGACTTGGTTCTAAGATTGGCACTCAAAAGGACAGCTTTCAAAGAGGGCAGTGTCTAAGAGCCTTGAGATGAAGGATTATAGATTATAAATAGAATGAGTATTAAATATATATTTTGGCATACAGATACATCTAAGGATTTTCTCTTGCTAGACTCTCAATAGCCTACTGCTTGTACTTAACCCGGCAAAATCTGTAGGGACGACTACTTTGCTCAGGGCTTCTTGCCCCTAGAGAACCAATTGAATGTGGAAATTACAAGACCACAAAAATGACATATACTAGAGTCAAATTGGAAGAGTTACACAAAATTAAGCACCCTGGACTGGGTAACAAAGTGACCTAATCTTTAGGTCCACAAATAAAACTCTTGTGTGCTTCTACACAAATCAGAATGTACAGAGTATCTGCCGTGTTCAAAACACTACACTTTTATTTGAAGAAGAGCAAAGAAAGGGTAGAAAAGAAGGATAACACATTAAAGAATATGCAGAAGACAGAATCACTAAATCGTTTTCTTTCAGCCCAGATCTTGTAATTTACCCTTCAAATTATTATTTAGAAATTATTGGGCCCAGGAAAATCCTGGTGGCTCAGATGGTAAAGAATCTGCCTGTAATGTAGGAGACCTGAGTTTGATCCTTGGGCAGGAAGATCCCCTGGAGAAGGAAATGACAACCCACTCCAGTATTCCTGCCTGGAGAATTCTGTGGACAGAGAAGTCTGGTGGATTATAGTCTATGGGGTCCCAGAGAGTCAGATATGAATGAGCTAGGGGTCAAATAATGAAATCGGGCCCAGGAAAATTATATTACACTGTTCCAAACTGTAATTATCCTGCCCGAGAGTATACATGCAGCTTCCATCAGTGGTTTCCTTCCCTTTCTCCTGCAGTTCTTCCATCACTTAGGTTAGGGAAAGCCATCATCTTCCAGAAGCAAATACAGAAGAGTATGTTACCCATAACAAATCCTTTGGGAACAAACAGACAAGAATGAAGGACAGAATCCATTTCAGATCTATCACCCAATATATTTAAAGTACTACCTGAGGTTTGAAAAGGCTTGATCATATCTTAGAAACTACTTTTATCATCCTAATCAATTAGTGATAGAAATTACCCCCAAGAAAATCAATGGAGACAAGAATCATTTTTCTTGTGAAAAGAAATGAGAATATGGATAGATATTTGATTACCGGATTCCTCTCTGGTATGACAAAGGCTAGTCCATGGTATTTTTCTGCTACACTGGACTGTGTGACTTTAATATCTCTATAGAACCTTACGTGCCTTTACCTGTAGCAAGAGACTAATTTAGCGCTAGTTGCTTAGCATGGTCATCAGTCAGTGTTGTCTGCAACATCTCACTACCTGTGAGTAGCTTTGGGTATGGATACTTGGTCTGCATATTTATCTGTTTATTAGCCTTTTCACTTACCTATAGTCTTTATTTTTCACTTCAGCCAAATTAAAAAAAAAACAGAAATGAATTGTTACTGGGAGCACCCTAAGTGTTGCCCTATAAGTAATGTGTGAATAACTTTTCATCACTTTCCAGATTTAACTGTTTACAGAAGAAATGAAGAATTCAGAAGACTGAGAGTTACCTAGGTCTGTATGCTGAACCTCTTTTTTAATGTAGTACATACCTATTTATACATTTTCTCAAAACAGAAAAATAAATGACCCAATCAAAAAATGGGCCAAAGAACTAAACAGACATTTCTCCAAAGAAGACATACAGATGGCTAACAAACACATGAAAAGATGCTCAACATCACTCATTATCAGAGAAATGCAAATCAAAACCACAATGAGGAACCATTACACGCCAGTCAGGATGGCTACTATCCAAAAGTCTACAAGCAATAAATGCTGGAGAGGGTGTGGAGAAAAGGGAACCCTCTTACAGTGTTGGTGGGAATGCAAACTAGTACAGCCACTATGGAGAACAGTGTGGAGATTCCTTAAAAAACTGGAAATAGAACTGCCATATGACCCAGCAATCCCACTTCTGGGCATACACACTGAGGAAACCAGATATGAAAGAGACACGTGCACCCCAATGTTCATCGCAGCACTGTTTATAATAGCCAGGACATGGAAGCAACCTAGATGCCCATCAGCAGATGAATGGATAAGGAAGCTGTGGTACATATACACCATGGAATATTACTCAGCCATTAAAAAGAATTCATTTGAATCAGTTCTAATGAGATGGATGAAACTGGAGCCCATTATACAGAGTGAAGTAAGCCAGAAAGATAAAGACCATTACAGCATACTAACACATATATATAGAATTTAGAAAGATGGTAATGATAACCCAAAATGCAAAACAGAAAAAGCGACACAGATGTACAGACCAGACTTTTGAACTCTGTGGGAGAAGGTGAGGGTGGGATGTTTTGAGAGAACAGCATCGAACATGTATATTATCAAGGGTGAAACAGATCACCAGCCCAGGTGGGATGCATGAGACAAGTGCTCGGGCCTGGTGCACTGGGAAGACCCAGAGGGATCGGGTAGAGAGGGAGGTGGGAGGGGGGATCGGGATGGGGAATACATGTAACTCCATGGCTGATTCGTGTCAATGTATGACAAAACCCACTACAATATTGTAAAGTAATTAGCCTCCAACTAATAAAAATAAATGAAAAAAAAAAAAAACTTACATCTTTGCAACTTAATATACTTCTATAAGGATAGAGAAACTCCCTGGACTTCTCTTCATCAAAGGTTAGGTGATAAATAAGAGAACATGGAGCAAACTGACCATTCTCCCAATAAAAATGAAATCAGGCATTATTTTGAAACCTTGTGGAAAGCTAATCTATTGCTTCCTCTCAGTTGTTTCTCTGGGAATCTAGAAGCATGTTTCCTGTGGTTAACTCAGGCAGGTATGGACCTAGTCCTACCAGGGAAAAAGGAAATCTTTTTCAAATTCCATTAAGACTTGTTCTTCAAAGCTGCATTTGTTATAGGCGTTTTTGGAAGGAGTATGTAAGGTAGCACTAGTGGTAAAGAACCCACCTGCCAATGCAGGAGACACAAGAGATGTGGGTTCAATCCCTGGGTCAGGAAGATCCCTTGGAGAGTGAAAGGGCAACCCACTCCAGTATCCTTGCCTGGAAAATCCTATGGACAGCAGACTACAGTCCATGGGGTTGCAGAGAGTCAGACACAACTGTGCACACAGATAGTAGTATGTAACAGAACTACACCTCTGTGTTGAAAGGCCCTGAATATACTTTCCCTCCAAAGAATATTTCCTATTAGCATATTTGGATAAACCTGGAAGCCAAAGTTTAACCTTCAGAGTCCAATATCAGAAACATATCAACCCACATCTTCACTGCCTTATATGTGGAGAATGAAATGCTCTATGCAGATGTTCTAACACCATGGGTGAGATGAATGGCTACAAAAATAATTCAGCAAGATACATCAGGGGTCAAAGATTTGGGGTGGAGTTATACACCCACATTCAGAAGTAGCAGCTTGTTTCCTGCCATAGATGGAAGGGGACTTGCTAGTGAGAATGTTGTCTCCCAGACATGACACTGGATACCCACTTTTTATGCAGCATACACTTCAAGGTATTTGGGTGCATGAAGCAATGAATCTGTACTGATAAATTCACACTGCTTCTCAGTCTCCTGGTGTGAATCAACCACATCCATCCAGGATGAGTAACAGAGGTTGGAGTCTATTTGCAGACATGGGACATGGAGGAGGTGATTCAGTCTCAGGGATACAGACTTGGAATCATTGAGAAAATGTTCTTTCTAATCCATGGAGCTAACCATTTGAACAAGGGAAAGAGAGGTACTAGAATAATGTGGGTGGGCCAACATAAAATTTTTGTAAGAATTGCTGTATCTCAACCATTTAAATTGCCACTTCCCTGAAAGTTTTCAAAAGCATGCTGCAGGTGAGTCTAAATTGCACAAATGAAAAAAAGGAAGGTGCTAAAGTGCAAATTTACATGTCATCTCCTAAAAGTTATTCATTATTAGCATCATGAAATACCTGAAAAACATTTGTGATTTCTGTGTGACTTGTTTTATTTTTTAACAAAAATTCTGCGTTGGTGTTAAACAGATTTTCAACCCTCAACAAACCAGATGGCTAATCCAAAATTATTACATGAAATATGAATAGGAAACTAAGAACTGTACTCTGCAAAAAGATAATGAGAATTTTTCAGCATTTACATTTTTACCAAATAAGTTATAGTTTTATTTCATTGGTATCTACTTTGGAATTGTAACAAATAGTCCCAGTGATAATTACCAAACATCTATATTTAGGGAAAACTAGCACATGTGTATCATAAATAATAGCACAAATTGATATTTCTGAATTGCCTGTTTTTCTAGATATAGACATTTGGTAATTATTGCCAGAGTTGGCATGTAAAGAGGTGTTTAGACAATTTTTAAATGCATATTGCTTACTCAGACCATGCACTAATGATATTCTGCAGTGAAAATCATATTTAGGTAAGTTACAATAAGGTGAGATCTTGACCCAGTAGATAATAAAGGAAAACTATACACTGTAGCTTAGTAAGCACAACCACTTCACTTTAGGGCCACCAAGAACAGCTCTGTCTGTGACTGATAAACCATTTGCTAATCTAATAGTGGTCCCTAGGTGGAATAACTTTGACCTTAAAACTAAAATGTTTACTGCCCAAATATTATTTCTGTTCCTTGGCACAAAGAAGTTCATTAATTCTGCATCGCTTGTCTGTCTCCTGCAGCTTTCAGTTCTGACTTATTGCCTGATTGGCAAAGAGAAATGTCCAACAGAGACAGGCTTAACACAGCTTAGCCAGAAAGGGCTTGCTTTTGGCTCCTTCACCTGGCAGAATGGATGTCTATAGGAGCAAGTCTCTTTTTCTGCTCAGGTAATATACAGGTACATTCAGAGAGCAAAAAGCGGGTAGCAGATGGAAGACTTGCTTGACTCTGTCCACTACAGCGTCTGGCCAACTCTTGGCAAATATTATTTTCAGAGCACAGCAAGACACGTGAAACACCATCAGCTATTACCAGGTGACACCAGCAACAGAAATGGAAGCTGTGACTTGGGCAATGGGAAGGATCAACTGGCTGGAAGTAATGTGAAGTTACCAAACTGAAACTATCTTGATCATTGCCGCTGTGAGAAGATGATGCAGCTCAGTGGGCTGCTAATGAGAAGCAAAAGAGGAATACAAAGGCATTGCCAAGAGGCATAAGACAAGGAAGGAAGATAATTAAGAGACAGCATTTAAGCTTCTAGTAAAATCAGAAGTCTGTAGTATTAAGTTTAAGGATGCAGGCCAGTTGGACTGACTAATAATAAGAATTTAACAAATATGCTTGAAATGCTTAGGCAAGAAGAACAACTGAATAGCATAGCAAAATAGATGCAATGGAAAAATAAGAACAATGAGTAAATATATAGTTAGTATTACAACTAAACAAAATATCAAAAGAATCTCTGCTAGGATAAGTTAGTATAATAAGGTATTTTGCTGGTTCTTGGCAGGATTCTAAGAGCTGGAAAAAAATTGTTCTAGATTAAGTATTTTCAATTATCTATTAATTCGGCCTATATGATGAAATGCACATATTATATAATTAAATATTGGTTCTCTTCCTGCATACACATCAACCCTCAGCGCCACGGATCTAAATGTTCATTTCATTCACAACTTTTTCTTTTGTTGTTGTAGTCATTAATGGAGGTTTCCCAGGTGGTGCAGTGGTAAAGAACATGCCTGCCAATGCAGGAGATGCAGGAGACAGAGGTTCGATCCCTGGATAAGGAAGATCCCCTGGAGTAGGAATTGGCAACCCACTCCAGTATTCTTGCCTGGGAAATTCCATGGATGGAGGAGCCTGGCATGTTACATATAATCCATGCAGTCACAAAGAGACAGACATGACTGAGTACCAAGTCATTAAACAGCAGTCCTTCATGAGTCCTAATATGGTCTCACATTCTGGCAGAGAACATTAGAGCTCACCTATTATTACATATGTGCCCTTATGTGCTTGTTTTTTTCATGTGTCAACTTGGCTAGCTACTGTACTTTAATCAAATACTAAGATAGGTGTTGCTGAGAAGGGAGTTTGCAGATGTAATTAAAAAGATACATCGATTGACTTTAAGGGAGTTTACTCTGGATAATTTGGGTGGGCCTGATTCAATCAGTTGAAAGGCCTTGAAAACAGATAGGTGACTTCCCTGAGACAAGAAGGAAAGTCCTGCTAAGTAGAGCAGCTGGAACCTGTGCCTGTAAACTCCAGCCTGCTCACAGTCTCGGCTTCTTGGGTACCCCCTTCAGATTTCAGACTTGCCTATCAGACTCAGTAATTTTATAAACCAATTCCTTATAGCGAATCTTTTAGTATATCTATCTCCTACTGATTCCATTTCTCTAGCCGAATCCTAACAGACACAAAATTTTTCTAACCTCCCTTACAACTAGGTTGAAGCTATGTGGCTAATTTGGCAAAAGGACTAAGAATTTAGAATGGATGCATGCCACTTGCAAACTGAGACAGCTAAAATATATAATTGGTGTGCCTTCTTTGTCTCTCCTTTTTCCATGGCAACTTTGAAGGCCACATGCTAAGATGGTAAAGCCCTAGTCAAAAGTAGACTGTATCCCTAAGCCACAGAGTTGAAGTGCCCTCTGAACTGCATCAGATTTCATAAGAACGAGAAACAAGCCTGCCTTCTATTAAAGCTCAATTCTCTTAACCTCATTTTCAGGATTTATTTATTATGTCAATGTAGCCTTCTAGTCCCACTTAATAAATGTATTTCTGACTTTCTTACAGATCCCTATGTACTTAGGTAGGGTACTTAGGATCTCAGTGGGCACATTTTTGTCCTAAATGATGAAGAAGCACTATTGTAGATGATAGGAAACTTCATTTTCTTTGCCAAGATTTACACTAAAAACAAGACAAAAGTAGAAAACAATAACTGGGTCAAAAGCACAAGTTGTAATTACTGCACTGGCCATAAATATTAGTAGAATCTTTGTTACTTTGTAAAATCAACTTTATACTTGCTTGATCTTAGCTCCACTGTAGGCCACACTTATCAAAATACAAAGAGTCCTATGATCAGAGTCCATGGCATCCTATCACAGGCAGAAGTTGGAAGAAGAAATACCAATATAATGTTCAAGGAACAACAAAAGAATCTAATACAACAAACTGGAGGGGTGGTTGCTATATGTATATGTATGTGTGTGTGTGTGTGTGTGTGTGTGTGTTTGGAAAATCTTTTCAATTCTTTGGTCTTATTGGCTCCTGATCTACTAATCTTACTATATTTTATTTACTGAAATAAGAAAAGGTAAAAAATGTCTGGGAAGATGTTTTTTAATTTAAAAGAACAGTTCTCATATACAATGTAAGGTGAACTACATGAACAATACATATAGACATGTATATGAATACAGATACACATAGGTACCCATGAGAAAAAATACAAGAATGTTAGAAGCTTCACAAGTGACAAAGGTGATTATTCTAATGATGGAACAAATATGTCATTTTAAAATTATTTCCTCTATCTTCTCTATTTTCCAATTTTTCTAAAATAAAGATATTTTTAAATCAGGGGAAATTTTTATAATATAAGCAATAAAGGAATTAATTAAATATGGAATATTAAGAAAAGTGTTGCAAAAGATGATAGCATTATAAGCATTAGTTCCTTGCATTTATTATAACATTTGCTTTTCAGATGGTTTTTCATTTAAAATTAACAGAATTTAGATTATTAATAACTAACCACCTTTGTACAGAATTATCAAAAGTATTTTTTAATGAACAGCTAATCTTTCCCTAGCAACTAAGTGATTACTCTATGCAGTGAAATCTAAATCTAAATGCACATTTCTCATTTTAACAAATATCTACTCAGCTTCCTTAGTGGATTTTTTTAAATCAAATGGATAGGAATAAGTTATAATTAACATCATGAAATACTTTTTATGTCAAAAGATGCTACTAAATGTATAAGTATGCTTGAAAATAACTTTATTTCTAGTCAATATGAGAATTATATCTGTCTCCAAAATTTGTAAATACTATTAGCTCCCATTACCTCTTGCTTAGGAAAAGTGGAGATCATCTAGTCCCCAGCCAACTGATCACAAGGTCCTAATTTACAAGGATTTATTAGTAGGATTCAATTATTACTCAATTCTACTACCACCATCACATTCATGATTATCACTACATTGTTCAGTACAAGTTTATTTTTGTTAGCAATATTTATAATGTCTCAATTTTCTTCTAATCATTATAATTATGTCATGGAAATAATTTATATCCTATATATACATGTTACTACCTTTCATATACCATATTTATCAATAATTGATCTTGGCTTTACTCTATTTTAAAATCCTTACCAATTGTGAAGCTTATAGAGATATATCTTCATGGAAGTAGAATGGAAATGAATGAATGAACAAATGAATGAATAAATAAATATTAGCCTATTTCAGAGACCAGCTGACAGAGTTAAGTGTGACTTGAAATGATTTAGAAGTATTCAACCTCAGAAGCCAAGGGGCAAAGGAATGTCAAAGTCCTTCTGGTCCATGTGAAGTTTAAATGATCCTGGGAGTTGAAAGGAAAAGAAAGAACTGCTTGTCAGTTACTCCCTGAAATATTTTTCTCTGACTTCTGCCTAACTTTGGTGATTCTTTCTTCTCCCTTTAACCCTTAACTGCACATCAACCCCAAATGTTACTTTTTCTATATCACGGCACCAATCTAAAGACCAAATATAGTTCTGACTTAACCTGTTTTACCAAGACAGTCCATAATGTATCTGAGGCATTTTATAGACTAGCTTTTGAGTTTGTTTATCTATCGAAACTCCTTAATGTTTTTCAAAAGGTAAGTAAACAAGAACAATTACATGTTTGTCTTGATGAGCAGAAGGAGTCAAGGGTGTCTCTGAGGCTGTGGTGAATAAAAGAGCAGCTGAGGTGAGGATGAGGGGACTGGACTGTCTCCTTCTGAGGTATCATTGTGGGTTTGCTAGAGAAATCCAGGAAAGTAAAAGCTTTCTATATCTTACTAAATGAAGTCATGTCATCTCTACCATAAACATGAATAGCCCTGCCACCAGAGAAAAAGCTACACAATTAATGACTCTTGGGTGTCTATCTTGACCACCATGCCCACTCCCCTATAAGTGGTTTTTGAAATTAGAAAGCTGCATGCATTCCCAACCGTATATACAACGTGTGTATAAAAATACAGCAAAAACAGCCCCATGACATTTTCAATGAACACTGTCCTGAAATACCAGTGGACTGTTTGCTGTTCTAAGACTTGTTTAGCTAGAGACATAAATATAAAAATACAAATAAAGAAACATACAAATAAAACACAGAGACTGGCTTTTTAGGTAAGGAGAGACAGGGAGAAATCATATTTACCATGTGTGGTTGGAACAATGCAGCCAACATTTATTTAAATTCTACAATTAGGATCTAGTCATAGAGTATAGAATGGGCACCCCAGGTGGTGCAGTGGTAAAGATTCCACCGGCCAATGCAAGAGATGAGACACTCAGGTTTGATCCCGGGATAGGGAAGACCCCCTGGAGTAGGAAATGGCCACCTGCTCCAGTATTCTTGCCTGGAAAATTCCGTGGACAGAGGACCCTGGCAGGCTCCAGTCCATGGGGTTGTAAAGAGTCAGACACAACTGAGCTACAGCGCACATGGAGTAGAAAGTTTCTTCACTTCGATTTCTTAGTTCCAAAGTAGAGTTACTGCGGGCATTACTGACAATCACGGCATAAAATGAGAAATCTTCTGTGATGGAGGAATTAAATAATAATGGCAAGAGCCAACTTACAAATCAAGTTATTGGCTTACAAAGAAGAGTTTTACAGAATAAAAGAGGAACTCTTTCAGAGGCCAAGGTTAACAGATATCCACACATGAATAAAGCTCTTCCAGTAGCCTGCCTGTTCACCTTGATAGAGGTTTAAAATGTACAAAGGAAATATTCATTATCATTAACTGACTAGCACATAATAAAACCCAATGACAATTTTTGTTTTAAGGTCACCATCATCTTCCACACCACAGCTGAGGATTTCTCCTTTCTGCAGGGCTACAGCTGTTTCTGACTGTCAATATTGTTCTAATTCAAAGATCAAGCAGTTTGTTATCATCTGATGCTGCACTAGACTTTTCAGCTATTTGCTAGAAACTATACTCTAATTTTTGCTGTTACACATTCGTCTGTTTGAGAACCTTTAAAAAGTCAACCTTTGTCTGATGCTTTAATTCTGAGATAGTACCCAAAAATGTATGCTGGTAGGAAGACAACAGTCAAAGTAAATCAACAATTACCCTGGAGAATTTGGTGCCCTCCTCACCTTCTGTTCCTCCCCAAATCAACAAGTTCTTGGTTCTACCAGATCCTTTGAAAAATGGTAGATCAAATGCCACAATGGGCCTCAAAACATAGTGTAAATAAAAGGTATATTGATATATTTGATACATTATATCAAGACCTAAAGGACTTAACAAAAGTGCAATAAAATGTGAAAAAGTCTTTGTTACTTTATACTTTCTGTACACTTGTCTTCTGGCCTAAGGGATATCAGTTGTTCAGTAAATCTAGTAGCAAAACGAGCATTCCTAACTTTCTTTCTCAGTTAACCATGCCCTCCCACAGCTCTTTCCCTGATGAAATAATAGCAAAACTCATTTTCTTCATCACCTTTATCACCAAACAACTTACGTAATTACAAATTAGCTGTTTGAACTTGGACAAATTACTTAATTTGTCCTGTGCTTCAATATATACCTATGAAATGGAGATAATAATATCTCCTATGCTACCAACTTGTCATAAGAAATTTTAAGTAATAAGTACAAAACACGGAACAATACATGGCATGCATTGACTTCATAATTGTTATTGTTTTATCTTTATTATAATCATTCTTACTTTCATATTTCACAACACAAAAGTTTTATCAAAAATTGTTCATCACAATATTCCTAAACGTATCAAGTATTTCAAGAACAGGAAGCCCAAAGAGATCTTGACAGTAATGTTAGATCCTTTCATATGGAAGCGCTCTGATCTCATGATCATCTTTAATATTCTACATTTGGATTAAGCAGTATCCCTCCATGACAAAAGAAATTTCTCCTAAATTACTTTTTCCAATCTTAACATAAATTTTATACCACATAAATAAAAAATTACATTTGTGGGTAGAGGTCACTTCTGTTGGGAAACCTGAAATATTTAATTATGCTCCATAATTTCAATAAATTTTCTAGAGTATAAAATATTAGTTGGAAATCTCATTTTGATAGTTTTGACTGGCTTCTGTTAGACCTGCTAGGCTGCAAACATGTGTTTGGATGTATGAGAAAATAAAGTCAACCTCAGGCAAAAGAAATAAATCAGGTTTGGACTTTTATCATAACCTGTTGATTCACTACTAGCAATCTGTCATGTTCTTGGTCACATTACTACAGAAAATGGAGCGTCACCTCCCGGAGTGCCCCTCTGAGAACCTTAAGTTCATGGGAATGAACAGTGGAAGGGACCTCTGAACTCTTTCCCACAGCCAAATGACAGCTGCGATTCTTTGGCCTCAGCTTGCCTTCTTAGGCTGATTCGGCACGAAATTTATGGTGCCTCCTCCACAGGGTCCCATGCCAGCTCAGGACATTTATTATTCTGACCAATTATTGAAGGATATATGTTTTTCCTATCATCCAGTTTGATCAAAATTCCAGCCTCTAAGACAGGAGGAATAAGCCACAGCTGAGGAATGAAGTAGGAGTGTATTCTGATGTGCTGCCAAAACTTGTTCCCTGAATCTTAAGTGCAAACTTAAGCATATTTTAATACTGTTTTTAAAAAGCCATGTTGAGGCTTCATTTTATCAGCAAGTTTTCTCACATCAGAAAGATGTGCAGGATGGGGGAAAAAAAGGAAAGACATCAAAGGGGCAGACGAAGAGCTCAGACTTTTTCACATGAATGTTAGGTTTCAATCTTTCAAGCTTCTATTTAAGAGCCGAGTCATCTTTAGTTGATTTCCTAACCTCCCTAAGCCTCAGTGCTCTCATCTGCAAAATGAAAATAATGCACAACTTATAGAATTTCATGAAATTCAAATGAAAAACAGATGTTAAACATTTAATACAGAAAGGACTGGGTGAATATTACTTCTTACTAATATGATTAGTGAACTTTGAGTTCACATGCACTCAGCTTGGTATTTGTTGAGATTTCTGAATTATTGAATACAGAATGCTTGAATACTCCAAGCTTAATAAACTTGTGTACTAAATAAGTCCTTTAAAAATGGAAGAATAATTATTTTTTATTCTTAAATTCCACAATCGAATGATGGACTTTGATCAGTTTTTCTATTTTACTTGCACACAGAAGCAAGTGTTACTAAACATACAGAGAATTACTATATTTGTCTTTTTAAGTATTTTGTATTATCAGTTTTGTAGAATTTTTTCAAAACTATATGAAAACAAATGTCTTCATAAATTTCATTGCTAAAATCTAAAATATGAAATTTAACTCACTGTGTGTGTGTGTGAGTCACTCAGTTGTGTCCCACTCTTTGAGACTCCATGAACTGTAACCCACCAGGCTCCTCTGACCATGACATTCTCCTGACAAGAGTACTGGAGTGGGTTGCCATTCCCTGGTGGCTAAGATGGGAAAGAACCTGCCTACAATGCAGGTTCGATCCCTGGGTTGGGAAGATCCCCTGGAGAAGGGAGTGGCAACCCATTCCAGTATTCTTACCTGTGAAGTCCCATAGACAGAGGAGCCTAGCGAGCTACAGTACGTGGGGTCGCAGTCAGACACGACAGAGTGACTAACACTTACTCATGGTAAAGGCATTAATTCGACAAGTACTCAGTCTCTGCTTTGTGACAGACACCGTTCATGGCATTGGATGTTCAGTGGTGAGAAGACAAAGTCCTAGTTATTATGAAGCTTATAGTATTTGAAGGAGGTAGACAGGAAGCTATACATAACAAGAGACTGTATAAGGATTAGAGGGAAAAGAAAACAGTAAAATGAAATGATAGAAGCTGACACTGAGACAAGAGGTCTGATTGGAGACTTTGGATGGTGCTTTAGATAGGTGGGCATGACATAATCTCGAGGGTGAGGCTTTCACAGTGATTCACAAACGATGAAAGAAGGAGCCAGCCACATGAAGAGCAGGGAAGGAACATTTTGGGAAAAAGAAGGCAACGTTGTCAAACACTGAGAAGGCCTCGGTGTGTCAGAGGACACAGTAGAAAAGATTGGAAAGAGCTAAGCGATGCAGGACTTGGAAGACCATGGGAAGGAGCTAGTTTTATCTTAGAAATAATGGGAGTTTGTTGGATGAAAAATACCATGATTTGTCTTTAAAGAAAATTAAATGACAGAACCTTAAAAAAAAAGAAACAATAGGGATACTTGTTAGAGAGCTTCTTCTGGTCTGGAGTCAGAAGGTAGAGGCTTAGAATAGGATGGTGGTAAAAGAAATGAAGTAGGCATATTTAAATATCCTCTGTAGGTAGAGTCAGAAGGACCTGCCCATGTATCGTGTATGAGCATGGAGAAAAGGCAATAGACAAAGATGACAAACAGTGGTGCTATTTGCTGACTTGAGGAAGAAGGAAGAAAAGTTTTCATCTGAAATGTGGGAGTAGGGAATCGGAAGTTTTCTTTCAGACACGTTACATTTATGAGGACCATCAGACAAGTATGGGGTTTAGTGAGGGCTGAGCTCATGTAGATCTTCAGGCTGTCATTATACTAATACCTGAGGAGTCAGTTTAGCCAAGAATGCCCTGCAAGGACCTGATGTAATAGCAAGAAACCCCTCCTACTTGAAATTCCCTAAGTTACAAGAGCAAATAGATTTACTGGGGAAAATAGCTTGCTTAGTATGTGTCAGGAAGAGAACTCTGGCTGATTGAAATTTCTTGAGAATCACATATCCAGAGTCACACTCATCACTTATTTAGGCCTGACATGTGAATTACAGAAGCAGTAAAGTGAGGTATGGGACATGGAGACTTAAGTACAGGACAAATCAATCAGAAATCTTAAGTATCCAGAGGACACTATTTGGAGTTTATGTGAACAGTAATTGTGGAGATAGCATACCAGATAGCTATGTAGGGTAAAAGTATCAACATCACATTTGAAAGAGAAACTACTTCTTCAGTGGTTTCCTTTGAAATAGTCATATGTACAGCCAACTCTCTATTTTGAAATCTAGAGTCTCCAAACAATTATGCTAGACATTAATTTTAGTCCCATTTTACATTTCTAAAATAACCAACAATCAACCACACATGGACTTACATTAAGCCTTTTTTTAAAAACATATGAAGGTCTGTACTTGCTCTTTTCACTGTTTTCCTCAAATAAATGTGCTAATAAAATGTAAAAATGAAAAAAAAAAAATGCAGCCAAGAAGGAGAAAAGAGTACGGTCAAGATATTCCATGTTTCAGGACAAACAAGGCTTTGCAGATTCTAAGAATTAGGTGGGGTATTATCAACCTAGGATTACTTCTGAGTATAATTTAAGTCAGAGTTGCTGTTCATAGAATGTGAAAAAAATATACCTTGAACATACTGCCTACTCTCTTTCCAGAAGATAATACCTCATAAGAAAAATTAAAAATATGTGTGTGTGTGTGCACGTGCATGTGTGTATGTATAAAAGAGAAAAAGAAGGAGGGAGGGAAAGAAGCAGAGAGGTAGGGGGAGACATTCTGTGACACATCCAAACATGAGCTTTAATTCTAGCCCAGAATGACGGCAACCGGTCTTTGGAACCCTGGTGATCCCTGAGGTGGGCCTTAGGACGCAGTCTGAAATCTCCTGCAGCAGGGGGTGGCTGAGCACTGTTGTCCTACAGCTGAGCCAGCAGAGATACACACTCTCCGTCTTTCCATCTGAGCTGCTACAGAGCAGGTTTTGGAACAGGTTCTTAGAGCATGAAGCCATCACGACTGAAGCCTGATGCTCCAAGCACAGACACATTCTCGCGTCCACAAATGTTTAAGTAAAAAGAGAATGTGCTGAAGGAGGAAATTATTGTCTTTTTGTTTCCTTCTTTTCATTTTTTTTTTTTTTTTTTGCTGCGAAAGCGTACCTCGTATGGTGTTTTGACCTCCAAAAAATGAAAAACAAAGATTAATTCTGAGACTGCTAGTAGTGAAGAAACATGGATTTTTCAAAGGAAGAACAAGTTCTTTCATTAGCACAGAAATAATTTTTGAAGAGAAAGTATCAGCCTTTTTCCTTAGAATCTTTCTTCCAATAGAACAGATATTTGGACAAGATTCATCAAAATATATCTCTCAAAAAACTCTACCATAGCGAGCTGATTGTTTCACATTTCTATATGATCATATTTAAAGTTAGTACAATTTCTAATACAGAGACATTTTTCATGAAACAGTAGTTATTCATTTAAGCAAAAGACTTTTATTTCAGATAATGATAGTTAACGAATTAATATGAAAAAGTGAAAGTGATAGTCACTCAGTCGTGTACAACTCTGCGACCCCATGGACTGTACCCCGCCAGGGTCCTCTAGTCATGGAATTCTCCAGGCAAGAATACTGTAGAGGGCAGCCATTCCCTTCTCCCGGGTATCTTCCCAACCCAGAGATGGAACCTAGGTCTCCTGCATTGAAGGCAGATTCTTCACCATCTGAGCCACCAGGGAATCCCCCAATATCAAAAGTGTACACCAAAAAAAAAAACCTGATGGATACAGTATGACATTAAGTAGATACCAACTATTTCTTCCATATGTACTTTCAGATGGTAAAGAGTCCACCTACAATGCAGGAGATCCAGGTTTGATCCTGGGTTGGAAAGATCCCCTGGAGAAAAGAATGAATATCCACTCCAGTATTCTTGCCTGGAGAATTCTGTGGATAGAGGAGCCTGGAGGATTACAGTCCATGGGGTTGCAAAGAGTTAGAAGTGACTGAGTGAATAACACTTCACTTTCTTTTGGTATCAGCAATTAACATTGAAGACCTTTGTGCTCAAAGCACATTATTTATTGCCCTCTCTACAGAGGTGAGAGACAAAGTGTGTGTGTCATTGGCTTCTGAAATAGTAACCCCAAGAGGTGCATAACTATAGTTGGAATCTCTATGGTGTAGGTAACATTATTTTATAAAAATTATTCAATATATGTCTGCATTTTGATTGCTGTAAAAAGGAGAAAACATTGTGAGACCTGCAAGGGTGATGTTTATTTTTTAAATCTATAGAAATAAGAATATAGTCAATTATCATTTACTGACAAATGAGAAAATAAACTAAATCAAACTTCAAAATGGGGAGCAGCCAATATTCTATAATAACCTACATGGAAAAATAATTTGAAAGAGAATAGGTACACATATGTGTGTAACTGAATCACTTTGCTATACACCTGAAACTAACACAACACTGCTATTTATGCTTCACTATCAAATATTCTTTTTAAATGGGTAGCAGCATCTTGATGAAGAATATAAATCAAATGCTTTTATTTATTGGTGAATTATAACTATCCCAGGGATTGTGGAATAAAACAGTCTTCATCTCTCCTTCCACCATTCAAATGCTTCCTTTGCTTTGTTAGCCCTTTGGGAAATCACGGTTCTCTCTAGGTTGCATTTTCCTCCTCAGCCAAGAAAACTTATTAAGCGATTACACTGCCACTTAATCCAGTACAATTATACTAATATGTACTGTAAGTCTACTCAGCAACAATGCCTCTCTGTCCAGGGAGGTGGAAGTTTTGTGGAATCTAGATACTATAAAGCCAAAGAAGAAGATATCTTCATCACTACGGATGGTGAAATCACTTCCACCAATGGCTAAAACTGAGGAAAATATGGGCTCCCTTTTTTTAAGAGATGACAAGTTAAGTAAGTCATTACTGGAAAATACTGAGGCAGGTTGCTGTATATATGCCAACAAGATGAAACTTGTTGAAATCCAGGGGAATTTTAAAAAATCTTGAAACAGTAATGTTGCCTCTCTCAGTGGTCAAAGCGTGTTTTCACTCTCTTGCTCTCATTTGCTTTTCCCTGGCAAAGAGAGAGGTGAATCACTTTTGTTCTGCTGTGATTATTTTTACCCCTCAAAACATAGCTTTAGGGCTCCATTTTAGGGCATAATTGCACACAGAGCCTACTTCCTCAAAAGGTTAAAAAACAAAGCAGAACTCCTCTACTCACAGTAAATATCAAGCAGATGATGAGTCAGGTCCAAGTGAAAGCAGAAGAAATATGAACACTCATGTTAAACATACATATTCCATTACTCTCAATTAACCCCACCCCACTCTTGATCTGTACTTCAAGTTTTCTCCATGCAGTGCACACAGCACACTCCATCTCTGCAAATAGCTCAATATCCAAAAGCACGTTTGCAAATCAGTAGTCGAGCTCACAATGTGCCTCACCACAGGGAAAAATATCCTACGTGGGGACTAGCTTTCTAGACTCTACAAAGATATTTAATATCACTCTGACACGTATGAAATGGTGAGCATTATGCTTGTGGTACGGAGAAGGCAATGGCACCCCACTCCAGTGCTCTTGCCTGGAAAATCCCATGGACGGAGGAGCCTGGTAGGCTGTAGTCCATGGGGTCTCGAAGAGTCGGACAAGGCTGAGCGACTTCACTTTCACTTTTCACTTTTATGCATTGGAGAAGGAAATGGCAACCCACTCCAGTGTTCTTGCCTGGAGAATCCCAGGGATGGGGTCGCACAGAGTCGGACACGACTGAAGTGACTTAGCAGTAGCATACTTGTGGTAAAAATTGTAGAACTCAATATTCTTAAAATATTAATAATTATAAAGACAGAAACCATTTATACTGCTCCCTTGTTTTTTTCAAAGTGGAAAGCTGAAGATGAAAATGATAAAAGAATAACCAATTTGGGTATAGGCCCAAGAATCACTGCCTCTATGTAAGAAGAAGTCTAGATTTAAGGATTAGGATTGCACAGGATAAAAGTATACTCAAACCAATCATATTTTGATAATCTGCAAATTATATCATCAATTTGTTGTTCAGTAGCTAAGTTGTGTCTGGCTTCTCGTGAACTGCAGCACACAGGCTTCTCTCTCCTCCACTACCTCCCGGAGTTTGCTCAGATTCATGTCTACTGAGTCAGTGATGCTATCTAACCACCTCATCCTCTGCTGTCCCCTTCTCCTAATGCCTCCAATCTTTCCCAGTGTCAGGATCTTCTCAATGAGTCAGCCCTGGGCATCAGGGGTACAAAGTACTGGAGCTTCAGCTTCAGTATCGGTCCTTCCAGTGAATATTCAGGGTTGATTTCCTTTAGGACTGACTGGTTTGATCAAATATATGTGCTCATTTTGTATGTGTCTTCTTCCTTCATCATGAAGTTGGACCACATCTTCCACTTACTTTATTTCCTCTACATACCCACCATAGTTTTCAACTATCATTGGGCCCAAGATAAATGAAACTGTGGCCCAGAAAAAAATAACTGAGTTCTCTGACTACTCTGAAGCCCTGAGGCTAACCTTTCCTGGATCTTGCACTGAATCTTATACTTGACCACTGAGAATGTTCTGCGTTGACTTTGTAACACTCTTCCTCAACACCTGCAACAACACAGCATTCCAAGGGTGTCCTCTTTTGAGCTGTTTAAATTTGGCAGTGGAGGGGGGAAAAAAATACATAATGGATTGAAAATATGTTCATGGAGCATCAGAGGAATTATGTTGTCAACAATTTTCCCTATCTTTGCTCTTTCCTCTAATAGTCCATTTACACACATACCACAGGCATTTAGCAAAACACTGCATCATAGCTATGCCCACTCTTAGGCATCCAGTGCCTTCTGACCCAAACTCTGTATTATCACCTTCCAGATGCCTTCGGTCCTCACTCCAGGCACCTCGCTGAACCGCTATTTACCTTATCCTCAAGCTCTTCCGCATCTTAGCACCACTTCACCTCTGCCTGAAGACTCCTTTACAGATCTCTATATGGCCAGCTCTTTGACAGCATTTTGCTTCCAAAACAAGGTAATTTCTTATCTGACCACCATTTTAAAAATAGCCCCTGACCTTTCTCCCTCTAATTTCAGTCAGCTACTCTGCTTTATTTTTTAGATCACTTATCACTATCCCTGGTGGCTCAGAATCTGTCTACAATGCAGGATACCTGGGTTTGATCCTGGGTGGAAAGATCTCCTGGGGAAGGAAACGGCAACCCACTCCAATATTCTTGCCTGGAGAATCCCATGGACAGAGGAGCCCAGCGGCTACATTCCATGGGGTCACAAAGAGTTGGACTCGACTGAGCAACGAACACTCATCACTATCTAAAGTCATATTACTTATCTTACTAATTTCTATTTATGCCTTCCCCTAAATGTAAACTTCATGAGGGTTCAGTTCAGTTCAGTTGCTCAGTCATGTCCAACTTTTTGTAACCCCATGGACTGTAGCACACCAGGCCTCCCTGCCCATCACCAACTCCCAGAGTTTACTCACGCACGTCCATTGAGTCGGGTAGGGACTACTTATATCATAGTTAGCATGCTTTTTCTAGCACCTAGACTAGCACATAGTAAACAGTAAGTGTGTAGTAAATGAACAAAAAGTTATTGGTGTTAAAGAGACATCACTGAGTTTTTATTGCTGTCTGTAACCACTACATTATCATTTACTTATTTCACTACTTTATTATAATTAAATCATATTGTGGTACAGAAAAAGAAAATCATACCCTTTTCAAAAGAAATGTAAAGTTCAAGAAGCAGAAGTTCAAGACACAAAGTCTAAAAGCACTTTGAGCCAATTCTTTTACAAATGAACTGAAAGAAAAGGTTTAAAGGATGGAGGGTTTTTTTTTTTTTAACCAAATAGAAACCCAAGAAATTAGCTAATTATCATCTTCACATATATGACAACATTTTTATCATGAAAATGTCAAGCTTTTATCTGTATATGAGGGGAAAAGACAAAACAGATTTAAATTAAAGCTGGATATAATTAGAGTGACCCTAAGACCCTCTTGGCCACAAAAGAATTGACTACTAAAGTGATTCTGGAATATACGGGTCAGAATCCTAGCAGGAGAGAGCTAGGAACTTCTACTTTGATTACATGAACATTAACTCATATGAGAAGTGGCCATAGTTGGAAAAATCCCAGATGGCCTCGTTTGGCTGAGGAAAGTGTTGAGTAATATACAGTTAATACAAAATAATGTGTTTATGTGAAATAGTTCAAATTAATATGAACATACAAATACATGCTTCACTCTTTTCTAGACTTATGCATGCAGTTAATATTCTCTGTCTGTCCAAATGAGCACCTTACATTCCAAATAGAAACTGAGTTCACAATAATTTTGTCCTAGCTGATTTATCCTTTTCCTTTCTCTCCTCTTACTTGGTTTATTCAGCAGATCCCAGAGAAAGAGTAGAAGATAAATGTCCAGTCAAATCTAAACCAACAATGGGATGAGAGATACTGCTATCTCTGACTATCTGTGACTTCAGAAAAACTGTTTTCCTACTCCATTGCTAGCTAATAATAACACGAATTTACAGTTATTGAACATTTATTGCTCGCCAACCGCTTTCTGAAAGGTTTACATAAATTTGTGCCCAACTGTTTGCAACCCTATGGACTGCAGCTCGCCCGGCTCCTCTGTCCATGGGATTTTCCAGGCAATAATACTGGAGTGAGCTGCCATTTCCTCGTCCGTGGGCTCTTCTCCACCCAGGGATCGAATCTGCGTCTCCAGCATTGAGAGGTGGGTTCTTAACCACTGAGCCACCTGGGAAGCCTTTACGTGTCATACCCCACTTAAATCTGACAGGTGATTTAGGAAACCAAGACTCAGGTGAAACTCACTTGTTAAGGCTGATACAGGTAGTAAGGGACAGAGCCAAGTCAAGAACCCACCCTCTCTGACTACACTGGCTATGTTTCTGAACCATACTGCAAGAGGAAGTTGGAATAGGCTAGAAACAGACAATAATGCATCAATACATTTTCATTTATCAGAGAGCATTAGTATCTTCCTGAGTCCTATGAGAAACCAATTATTCCTTTTTCCTCCCATAATCTGTCCTTTGAGAATCTCTTTCCCTTTAACATTATGCAAAACTGGCCACAAGCCAGCAAGTATTTTTAAGTCAATCCATTGAAATATTGGACAGGCTACCATGCTGAGATACAAAACAGTTTCAAGAGTGTGTGAACAGGAGAAATTCCCAGTCTCCAGCTCTGCTTTCAGTATCCCCTGGTTGTGCTCTCTCTGAGATACCCAATTAGGGCTGCAGTCAAATGAAGTCTATCCTCACACATACACAGGGAGCAAAGGACATGCTATTGTATGTAGAGATGTAAATGCCAACTTTCGTGTTTCTTGAGGGGAGTATGGCAGAATAAGGCAATTTTTTTAAATGTACATACATAATGTTTGCTCTAATAATTATGCTAGTGAATGAACAAAGGACATACTCATAAATGCACACAGAGTTTAGTTAAAAGGTGCTTCTCTGCAGTATTTTTTATAGTATTAAAAATAAATGAAAAAAAAAAAACAAACACGCACAAATCCCCTCATGGTGGATTGGTTAAACCAATCATAGTACATCATACAAGAGCATTCATATAAGGTCTGAAAAGAATTGCTAATTTCATTCTTTAAAGTGTTCACAATGTGTTTTGTGAATAAGCAGTAAGTTATTAATAATATGCACATTATGGGCTCATTTTTGCAAAATAATATTAAGATGTGTTTAAGCATAAACAAAAAAAGAAAAAGTCATGCATCAAAAAGTTAATAATAGTTATTGCTACATGATGGGCTTATACATTAATTTTTTGCATATTTGTGCTTTCTAAAAACCATAAGCATTACTCTCCTTTTGAGAAAATTGAAAGAAGGAAAGAACAGTTACTACAACCTCCTTTCATGAAGAATATGAACTTCTCCTGCTTCCCAACAAGCTTAATATTTGCTTCCAATGATTTTAATGGAAATGTATGCCTAGGAATTTGCAACTTGTTCAGAAGTAAAGAGGAAGTTTTAACATGAGTTTAACATCCGGGAAATTTCTTATTTTCATCTCTTCTTGGAATTTGGGAAGAAAACGCAAAGCCAGCACCTGAGCAACAATGGTATGGGCAGAGAATGGGTAAAGAAAGACAGCTAAGGTACTCAGGAAAAAAAGCCACTGAACACATGTCAGCGACTTGGAAATCAACCAGAAATTAACTGAAAATGAAACAGAATGAGAGGCACCAGCCATGCAGAGTATCAAATAAAAGCTATACAACAGAATATAGAAACTAATCCTTACAAACATGCTTATTCAGTCTATGAAAGGAGAATTTCAGACCAGCTTTAAATGTTGAGCTTTTTAATAAACAGTAGTCAGATAATCGACCACTCATATATAAAAAAAAAACTTTAGAGTCCTACCTCACATAATTCACACGCAGAAATTTGATAAAGATCCACATGTATCAAACTGATCTATAAAATAGTTAGAATATGTAGTGGAAATGGAAAGGGCTTTCAAAGTCAGATATGAAGACTCCGAGAAAATTAGTGATAGTTTAAAAAATAAAATATATAAAATTTCTGAGATGGAAAATATACTTTAAATAATATAAAAAATAACTGACTTTTTGGAGAAAATATTTGTAATGTTTAATGTGTAAAAATCAGCTGACAGTACACAACTAAGCTCCCATAAAACATTAAGAAAAATAGAAAGGATCTATAGAAAAATGAGCAAAGAATAAGAATAAGCAATCCCAAAAGTAATACAAATAGCTAATACATGAGTAAAAAATATGTTCACCGTCAACAGTACTTGAGCAAGTGCAAATTAAACAATACCAAGACACCATTTCTCTTTCCCTGGATCAACAAAAATTGTTTTATTAGCTTGATGGAAAAGAATTGTGGTTTTGCACTGTTGAACTTTGCCATTTGATACTGGAAAACATTCTTAAATGGGATTATGTTACACATGATTTTAATGCGCATTTGTCACTTTATGGTTTTTTGCTAATGACATATTACTTGCTATTTATATTTATTTTGGAAAAGTAAACAAAGTCTTGGAAAAGTTGGAAAGTCCTGATGCTGGGAAAGCTTGAGGGCAGAAGGAGAAGAGGGTATCAGATGATGAGATGTCTGGATGGCATCACTGATGCAATGAACATGAACTTGGGCAAACTCTGGGACATGGTGAGGGAGGCCTGGCATGCCACAGTCCATGGGGTCACAAAGAGTCAGACACAACTGGGCAACTAAACAATAACAACAGTATTTACTATAGACTAGGGAAATTATATTAGACAAAAAGCAAATCCGATCAATTTTCTTATTTGGGTTCAAAATGGGTCCTATAGCAGCAAAGACAACTCACAACATCAGCAATGCATTTGGCCCAGGAACTGCTAACAAACGTTCAGTGCAGTGGTGGTTCAAGAAGTTTTGCAAAGGAGACGAGAGCCTTGAAGATGAGGAGCATAGCGGCCGGCCATCGGAAGGTGACATGAACAGCTGAGAGCCATCATCAAAGCTGATCCTCTCCCAACTACAGAAGTTGCCAAAAAACTCGACGTGAATCATTCTACGGTCATTTGGCACTTGCAGCAAATTGGAAGGTGAAAAAGCTCAATAGGTGACTCATGAGCTGGTCCCCAAATCAAAAAAATCATCACTGTGAAGTCTTCTTTTACTCTACACAACAATGAGCCATTTCTTAATCAGACTATGATGTGCAACAAGAAATGGATTTTATATGACAACCAATGATGGCCAGGGCAGTGTTTGGACCAAGAAGAAGCTCCAAAGCACTTGCCAAAGCCAAACTTGCACCAAAAAAAAAAAAAGCTTCTGGTCACTGTTTGGTGGTCTGCTACCCGTCTGGTTTACTACAGCTTTCTGTATCCCTGCAAAACCATTACATCTGAGAAGTATGCTCAGCAAATCAATGAGATGCACCAAAAAATTGCAATGCCTGCAGCCTGCATTGGTCAACAGAAAGGGCCCAATTCTTCTCCGCAACAACGCCCAACTGTACCTTGCACAACCAACACTTCAAAAGTTCAACTAATTGGGCTACAAATCTTGGCCTCATTTGCAGCATTCACCTGACCTCTCACCAATGACTACCACTTCTTCAAGCATCTTGACAACTTTTTTCAGGGAAAATGCTTCCACCTCCAGCAGAAGGCAGAAAATGCTTTCCAAGAGTTCGTCGAATCATGAAGCATAGATTTTTATGCTACAGGAATAAACCAATTTATTTCTCGTTGGCAAAAATGTGTTGATTGTAATGGTTCTATTTTGATTAATAAAGATGTGTTTGAGTCTAGTTATAATGATTTAAAATTTACGGTCCAAAACCACAATTACTTTTGCATCAACCAAATAATTGGAAAATACTGAAGACTGGAGATGCTATGGTGAAATAGAAATGTTCATACACTGGATTATTGGATTATAACTTGAAACATCTGTTCAACAATCAGAATAATATTATCTAGCAAAAATTTAATTGCACTTACAGGAATCTATCCCCAAGGAAAACCTAGCAGTTAATAAAGCTATGCATACAACATTGTTGCTATTAATAGTAATGAAGCTACATCTTAACTGACATGGTAATGGCTAAAGAAAATACATCTCCACATATTCACAAAAAACCAGACCTAATATAAAACCCCAACCTGAAGGCCAGTTCTAGGTAAGTGTAATGTCTACATTGAGAGGCAAAGAAAGGATGAGAATGATATTAAACCCACTGTTCAGCAAAGGTCTAGAGCAGCAAATCACATTACTGAACCTCTTCATATCAAAGAAAAACTCAATTCCCTGTTTCAGAAAAGGTGCTGGAGAAAACAAAATTATTCTGTATCATAAAATCAGAGAATTTTCTTTTCTCCTGAGGGTAAATCATTGCTCTTCAGAGAGAAAACAATAGAAGGGCAGAACAACATAGTGAAATGGCCCAGGGCCTCCTAGGAACTTAAATACATAATTTCATGTTAAATTGCTTAAACTGGTGTACTGTTCAATACTCTTCAATACTCCATCATCTCAAACTTTCAGGAACATCTGTTTTACTCAGAAATGTGTGTGTGTCTCTGTGTGTATGTGTACAACTTCCAGGAAGGGTCTGAGCTTTATGCTTGTGTTGGAACCACAGCAGAGATAAAGAAACAGCTTTTAAAAAAAAAAAGTGAGAAAAAAATCAAAAGAAACAAGGAAACCAGAATCATGAAAATGTTTACAACATTCATTGTAGAAAAATCACAAAAGGAATATGCACTGATATAAAAATTTGTACAGCCATGAAAATATAAGCCTACTGATAGCTTACAGTGAATGGTGTCAGATTCATGATCTCCAAAGAAGAAAATTTAGCTTCAGGATGATGGACCATGCTTGATCACTCAAGAACTTTTGTGTAGCAGAGTTCATTAAAGTGAAAAAGGGACAGAGAAAGGTTCTGACATAGACATCTGAAGGGGGATGGAGAGTGGCCCCCTCGCTAGTCTAAGCAAGGGAGTTATATACTTTTTAATTGGTTATTCAGCTCAGTCACTCAGTCTTATCTGGCTCATTGCAACCCACGAACTGCAAGACACCAGGCCTCCCTGTCCATCACCAACTCCTGGAGTTTACTCAAACTCGTGTCCATTGAGTCGGTGATGCCATCCAACCATCTCATCCTCCATCGTCCCCTTCTCCTCCTGCCTTCAATCTTTCCCAGCACCAGGGTCATTTCCAATGAGTTGGTTCTTTTCATCAGGTGGCCAAAGTATTGGAGTTTCAGCTTCAACATCAATCCTCCCAATGAATACTGAGGACTTATTTCCTTTAGGATGGACTGGTTGGATCTCCTTGCAGTCCAAGTGACTCTCAAGAGTCTTCCCCACATCACAGTTCAAAAGCATCAATTCTATAGCACTCAGCTTTCTTTATAGTCCAACACTCACATCCATACATGACTACTGTAAAATCCATAGCTTTGACGAGAGAGACCTTTGTTTGCAGAGTAATGTCTCTTCTTTTTAATATGCTGCCTAGGTTGGTCATAACTTTTCTTCCAAGGAACAAGCATCTTTTAATTTCATGGCTGCAGTCACCATCTGCAGTGATTTTTGGAGCCCCCAAAATAAAGTCAGCCACTGTTTTGCCATCTATTTGCCATGAAGTGATGGGACCAGATGCCATGATCTTAGTTTTCTGAATGTTGAGCTTTAAGCCAAATTTTTCACTCTCCTTTTCCACAATCATCAAGAGGCTCTTTAGCTCTTCTTCACTTTCTGCCATAAGGGTGGTGTCATGTGCATATCTGAGGTTACTGATATTTCTCCCAGCAATCTTGATTCCAGCTTGTGCTTCATCCAGCCCAGCATTTCTCATGATGTACTCTGCATATAAGTTAAATAAGCAAGGTGACAATAAACAGCCTTGATGTACTCCTATCGGAATATGGAACAACTTTGTTGTTCATGTCCAGTTCTAACTGTTGCTTCTTGACCTGCATACAGAATTCTCAGGAGGCAGGTCAGGTGGTCTTGTATTTCCATCTCTTTTAGAATTTTCCAGTTTATTATGATCCACACAGTCAAAGGCTTTGGCAAAGTCAATAAAGCAGCTGTTTTTTTCTGGAACTCTCTTGCTTTTTTGTTGGTTGAATGAATGCTGGCAATTTGATCTCTGGTTCCTCTGCCTTTTCTAAATCCAGCTTAAACATCTGGAAGTTCATCGTTCACGTATTGTTGAAGCCTGGCTTGGAGAATTTTGAGCATTACTTTACTAACGTGTGAGATGAGTGCAATTGTGTGGTAGTTTGAACATTCTTTGACATTGCCTTTCTTTGGGATTGGAATGAAAACTGACCATTTCCAGTCCTGTGGCCACCGCTGAGTTTTCCAAATTTGCTGACATACTGAGTGCATCACTTTCACAGCATCACCTTTTAGGATTTGAAATAGCTCAATTGGAATTCCATCACCTCCACTGGCTTTGTTCATAGTGATGCTTCCTAAGGCCCACTTGACTTCACATTTCAGGATGTCTAGCTCTAGGTGAGTGATCATACCATTGTGACTATCTGGGTTGTGAAGATCTTTTTTGTATAGTTCTTCTGGGTATTCTTGCCACCTCTTCTTAATATCTTCTGCTTCTGTTAGGTCCATACCCTTTCTGTGCTTTATTGTACCCATCTTTGCATGAAATATTCCACTGGTATCTCTAATTTTTTTAAGAGATCTCTAGTCTTTCCCATTCTGTTGTTTTCCTCTATTTCTTTGGATTGATCACTGAGGAAGGCTTTCTTATCTCTCCTTGCTATTCTTTGGAACTCTGCATTCAAAGGGGTATGTCTTTACTTTTCTCGTTTGACTTTCTCTTCTCTTATTTTCACAGCTATTTGTAAGGTCTCCTCAGACAACTATTTTGCCTTTTTGCACTTCTTTTTCTTGGGGATGGTCTTGATCCCTGCCCCTGTACAATGTCACAAACCCCCGTCCATAATTCTTCAGGTACTCTGTCTATCAGATCTAAATGCTTGAATCTATTTCTCACTTCTACTGTATATCTGTAAGGGATTTGATTTAGGTCACACCTGAATGGTCTAGTGGTTTTCCCTACTTTCTTCAATTTAAGTCTGAATTTGGCAATAATGAGTTCATGATGTGAGCCACAGTCAACTACTGTTCTTGTTTTTGCTGACTGTATAGAGCTTCTCCACCTTTGGCTTCAAATCTGACTTCGGGGTTGACCATCTGTTGATGTCCATGTGTAGAGTGTCCTCTTGTGTTGGTGGAAGAGGGTATTTGCTATGACCAGTACATTCTCTTGGCAAAACTCTATTAGCCTTTTTCCTGCTTCATTCCATACTCCAAGGCCAAATTTGCCTGCTAATCCAGGTATTTCTTGACTTCCTACTTTTGCATTCCAGTCCCCTATAATGAAAAGGACATATTTTTTAGGTGCTAGTTCTAGAAGGTCTTGTAGGTCTTCATAGAACCATTCAACTTCAGCTTCTTCATCATTACTGTTTGGGGCATAGACCTGGATTACTGTGATATTGAATGGTTTGCCTTGGAAACAAACAGAGATCATTCTGTCATTTTTAAGATTGCATCCAAGTACTGCATTTTGGAGTCTTTTGTTGACTATGATGGCTACTCCATTTCTTCTAAAGGATTCTTGCCCACAATGGTAGATATAATGGTCAACTGATTTAAATTCACCCATTCCAGTCCATTTTAATTCACTGATTCCTAAAATGTCAATTTTCATTCTTGCTATCTCCTGTTTGACCACTTCCAATTTGCTTTGATTCATGGACCTAAAATTTCAGACTCCTATGCAATATTGGTCTTTGCAGCATCGGGCTTTGCTTTTATCACCAGTCACATCCACAACTGGGTGTTGCTTTTGCTTTGGCTCTGTCTCTTCATTCTTTCTGGAGTTATTTCTCCACTGATCTCCAGTAGCATACTGGGCACCTACCGACCTGGGGAGTTCATCTTTCAGTGTCCCATCTATTTGCCTTTTCATACTGTTCATGGGGTTCTCAAGGCAAGAATACTGAAGTGGTTTGCCATTCCCTTCTCCAGTGGACCACATTCTGTCAGACCTCTCCACCATGACCCGTCTGTCTTGGGTGGCACCACACGGCATGGCTGTTTCATTGAGTTAGACAAGGTTGTGGTCCATGTGATCAGATTGGTTAGTTTTCTAAGATTGTGCTTTTCAGTGTCTCTGCTCTCTGATGGAGAAGGATAAGAGGCTTATGGAAGCTTCCTGATGGGAGACTGACTGAGGGGGAAACTGGGTCTTGTTCTGATGGGCAGGGCCATGCTCAGTAAATCTTTAATCCAATTTTCCATTGATGTTATTACAATAAATCAAAAGAATGTCTCAAGGTTGTAAAGATCTTACCAGACCCACTCCCATAATACACATTCTAAAATATCAGGATTAGTCAGGTTTTCAGGAAGGAGAAACTGTCCTCAAGCAGGATACATTGCTGTTATATAATCTGTAGTTACAGAGTTTCAGCTGAGTTGTTTGTTGTGTAATCAGTTCTGGGTTTAAAGAAAAAAATGTTTTATGTGACTAAGACTAAGGAATGTAGAGAGAAAAAAAAATGTTTGTCCTTTCCTGCTCCTTGAGAATTTCCTCCTCCTATCTCCTCCTTGAGAGCCCCAGGCCCCTTTCTCCTCCTCCAGGTCCCCAGATTTCTTATCAACCTGCCTAGGAATTGATTCTTTCACTACCTTAGAAATCTTGGCGGTACATGTTCTTACTATAGGCCGGATAATAGGCATTCAAGAATATCTCATCTAGATCAAAAAAACTACAGATGTCCTAGCTGGTTACAAAAGTTTGTAAATGTAATGGTATAAAGTTTACAACATTCATTGTAGAAAAATTACAAAAGGAATATGCACTGATATGAAAATGTCTGTAGAATAAAAAGAAAGTCTTTTTTCACTATCTCCCTCCTAATAGCTCCCACTCACTACCACAGTGCAGACTTCTAGACACTAACATGTTCCTTAATATATAGAGAAGTTGAGTTGAACTGCTATCATTAAAGCAGATGCTTTATGACTTCCCAGAAACTGCCCCCCCCCACCCCCGCCACCGCCTGCCTAGTATATACTAACAAGTGGCATTGTAAGGTCGCTCAGTCGTGTCTGATTCTTTGCGACCCCATGGACTGTAGCCTACCAGGCTCCTCTGTCCATGAGATTTTCCAGGCAAGAGTACTGGAGTGGGTTGCCATTTCCTTCTCCAGGGGGTCTTCCTGACCCAGAGATCGAACCCGGGTCTCCAGCATTGGAGACAGATGTTTTACCATCTGAGCCACTATCTTTAGATAGGTGAAATGAGTATTAACTGTGCATATTAACTGACCAGGTTAGGAACTGTATACAGGCTTCCTTCATAGCTCAGTCGGTAAAGAATCTGCCTGCAATGCAGGAAACACGGGTTCGAATCCTAGATTGCGAAGATCCCCTGGAGAAGGAAATGGCAACCCACTCCAGTATTCTTGCCTGGAGAATCCCATGGACAGAGGAGCCTGGTGGGCTATAGTCCATGGAGTCACAAGGGTAGGACATGACTTAGTGACTAAACCACCAGGAACTTTATACATTATCATTCAGTGTTCATAGGAAATTGGTTCTAGAACTCACAGATACCAAAATCCAGGGATACTAAAGTCTCTTTTATAAAATAGCACAGTATTTGCATAAACCTAATTTTTGGGGCTCCAAAATCACTGCAGATGGTGATTGCAGCCATGAAATTAAAAGACGCTTACTCCCTGGAAGGAAAGTTATGACCAGCCTAGATAGCATATTAAAAAGCAGAGATATTACTTTACCAACAAAGGTCTGTCTGGTCAAGGCTATGGTTTTTCCAGTGGTCATGTATGGATGTGAGAGTTGGACTGTGAAGAAAGCTGTGTGCCGAGAAATTGATGCTTTTGAACTATGGTGTTGGAGAAGACTCTTGAGAGTCCCTTGGACTGCAAGGAGATCCAACCAGTCCATCCTAAAGGAGATCAGTCCTGGGTGTTCATTGGAAGGACTGATGCTGACGCTGAAACTCCAGTACTTTGGCCACCTCATGCAAAGAGTTGAATCATTGGAAAACACCCTGATGCTGGGACGGATTGGGGGCAGGAGGAGAAGGGGACAACAGAGGATGAGATGGCTGGATGGCATCACTGACTCGATGGACATGGGTTTGAGTAAACTCTGGGAGTTGGTGACGGACAGGGAGGCCTGGCGTGCTGCGATTCATGGGGTTGCAAAGAGCCGGATACGACTGAGCGACTGAACTGAACTGAACTGATGCACATGTATGGATGTGAGAGCTGGACTGTAAAGAAAGCTGAGTGCTGAAGAATTGATGCTTTTGAACTGTGGTGTTGGAGAAGACTCTTGAGAGTCCCTTGGACTGCAAGGAGATCCAACCAGTACATCCTAATGGAAATAAGTCCTGAATATTCATTGGAAGGATTGATGCTGAAGCTGAAACTCCAATACTTTGGCCACTTGATGCGAAGAACTGACTCATTGGAAAAGACCCTGATGCTGGGAAAGATTGAAGGCAGGAGGAGAAGGGGACGACAGAAGATGAGATGGTTGGATGGCATCACCGACTCAATGGACACGAGTATGAGTAAACTCCGGGAGCTGGTGATGGAAAGGGAAGCCTGACGTGCTGCAGTCCATGGGGTCTCAGAGTCAGACATGTCTCAGCAACTGAACTGAACTGATGCACATCCTCCCATATACTTTATATCACCTCAATATTACTTAAATTACAGATTACCTAATACAATATAAATGCTATATAAATAGTTGTCTGTTCCAAGCAAATTCAAGTTTCACTTTTGGAACTTTCTAGAATTTTTTTTTCAAGAATATTTTCCATTTAAAGTTAGTTGCCTATGTTAATGCTAAACCTGTGGATACAGAATGCCAACTGGAAATGAAATTATGTTTGTGGGTTCAGTTGAACCAGAAAATAAACAGAACTGCATCTATGTAAAAGATGAGGCCATTGAGTAAAATAATGCTTTGTTGAAATTGAGAAAAAGAATAGTCCCAATGATCAGAAGTTTGTGATTATTCAGACACAGAGAAGAGATTTGTGGTTGCCAAGGGGAGCAGGGGTGGGGGGGGAAAGGATTGGGAATTTGAGGTTAGCAAGTGCAAACTATTATACATAGAATGGATAAATAACAAGGTCCTACTGTATAGCACAGGAAACTACTCAATATCCTGTGATAAAACATAATGGAAAAGAATATGAAAAGGAATGTACGTATGTGTTTATATATATATATAAAACTGAATCATTTTGCTACACAGCAGAAATTAACACAACAGTGTAAAACAACTATACTTCAATAAAATAAATTTTAGAATAGAAATCTGTAATTATTAAATTTGGAAACTAAGCAGAGAACGAAACTGTTTCTTAGAGAAACTTAAGCTCAAGTTTGACCAGAAACTGAATCTTATAAAAACCTGAAAGACTAGAGATACCACAGATGATGAAAAGCATTTGACAAAGACATCTATAAGGACCTGACAAACCCCGAGATGGAATTAAGAGACACTTTGCTGCCCCATCATTGCCTTACCAATCAGACATAATAACTGATCCCAGCTGAGTCAGAGGCAAATACACAATCCTTCTGAAGATAACATCGCAGCCAGTAACTACAAATGGATAAGAGTTAGTACAAGACATAAAGTCTTTTTACCATCAAGTGATCTTACAGAGATATGCATAAATATCCTGAGATGGTTGATTGGCATCACCAACTCAATGGACATGAGTCTGAGGAAACTCTGGGAGATAATGAAGGACAGGGAAGCCTGGTGTGCTACTGCTCATGGGGTTGCAAACAGGCGGATATGAGTTAGTGACTTAACAAGAACAACCACAACGCCAGAAATAAACCCTCTTCAGGTAAGACACCTCCAAGACCCTTCCTTGCCAAAGCAGAATTCGGTATATCTACTCTGGCCAGAGTAAGTGTAACATGTACAGTTTTTACCCTGAGTATAAATAAATTGCTGCTAATCACTCTGTGCTGTTCAGTCTTACAGAACAGAGGTGTAAATTTATGTCCTCAAAGCTCTAATCAGAAAAAACCCTTCTGAGTCTTTAAATTTAAGCAACAGCATTAAAAAACCTAGTCATGGGGTAGAAATATACAGTGATGAAAAGAATACAGAAGACCTCACTGCAGCTCTCAACGTCCTCTCTACTGTCTCTCCAGGAAAAACTCAAAACCAGGATTACCAGCTCTCCTGGCATATGTGTTAGCCCACTCTGCTCCTAACCATGCAGAGAATAGAAATCTCATGACATACAATATTCTGTGCTGGGGGAGCGTGGCAGGATTTCTGCTCGAGAGGTCAGAAGAGCAAAGAACTGCATTCTTCCTAAAGAAGGCTCTTGCAAAGTTTCTGCTGAATTGAGCTTTACATGCGGGTGGAAAACCCAGTGTAAGGCATGTGGTTGCATTAATTATAAGATTTCAATTTGACAGTTTAATTAGGAAAAAGAGAGTTAGTGTAGGGCTTGCAGAATTCATGATGAATCACATACTCCAACAGACTTCATTTTCATATTTCAATTACACACATTTCTAACTGATGAACAGCAACATAGCATTTTCTGTTTAATAAATGTGATATCTGTTGGAATTGATAACATTAGTTCAGTAATTACAGAGCCATTATTGTCAGGCTTTTTAAAAACACGGAAAGAAGCCTTAGTTATTAAAGTTTGGTACAGCACAAAACTACATTTTCAGATGTTCCTACTAAAGAGCTTTTGAACAGTATATTAGCTATCCCTTATAGTAGAGAGGTAAAATTTAACAGCAGGTATCTGCATGAGATTGGTTTTGATATATTCACACCTTATTTGATTCCTTGACACACAACTGTACCTATATCCTTTCTAAATCTTCATTCAGAATTCAGGCCAAAGAACAAGGGAGCAGGACTTAGGTTTGAATGACATAATTTAATGCAAAATCATGCTTTAAATTCTGATCTGATTCTGGTCTTTGCTTAAAATGATAACAAAATGTAACAAAACACTTATTTTTCATCAACTTAAAGATAAAAATAGATTCAAAGAGGAACAAAACTTTCAAAGAGGAATAAGCTCAGTCAGTCAAAATGCATAGAAACATGAGTTCTTTCCCAGAGTGCCTGCTCTGAATTCTGGGAACCTAAGCTGAGAATCTGGGTATGTTCACAGATTGCACTAAGGTCTTCTGCATGGGTTTTGAACAACAGTCCATTAAATCAAATACAGATGTCAGTTTCCTTGGGGACTAAGTAAAAGATCATGTCCTACAATAAACACAACTGTAAACACCAGAAGTGAAGCTCACTTCTGTTTTTTAAATTACTTTCAATTTTGTTCATGATGATCCTTTCATGAACGATACCTGATTTCTATGTACCTGAACTACCTGCTTGCTACTGCTTAACTTGCAAAAATATTGATATTTTGCTTAGGTAAATCACATGTGTTTAAATACATTTGTATATGAATCACAAAATTTTCTCAACATTCAAATAACAAAATATAGAAAAAAAATAGTTTTGTCACATGATACCACCTGAAATCTCGTGAAAGTAAAAGTCGCTTGGTCATGTCCAATTCTTTGGGACTCCGTGGACTATAACCTGCCAGTCTTCTCTGTCCATGAGATTCTCCAGGCCAGACAACTGGAGTGGATTGCCATTCCCTTCTCCAGGGGATCTTCCTGACCCAGGAATTGAACCCAGGTCTCCTGCATTTCAGGCAGTTTCTTAACCATCTGAGCCACCAGGGAAGCCCCTACCTATTGCATGTTAAAATTGTAAATGTAAAGGGTTTTTGTTTTACAGTCTCAAAAAAAAAGTCATATATTTTCCCATTATAAGTATTTCACTTTCTTTAGTTTAAGGGAAAAGTTGAGTATTTTACTGATATCTTCATAACAAGGACAATGAAGTGACTAGCGTAATGCCTAACATATGCATTCAGTAAATGGTTACTATGATATCATTAGCAGGCCAGACATTATTGTACAAAAATTAAAATGATATAAAAATTTAAAGTATAAAAATTATAATCATAGAAAGGTTAAAAGTTTGAGAATTATTTCAAATTTTAAAAGAAAAATCATAAATAAATGACCTTCTCACTCCAAATGGCACATCGTTAAGAAAATACTTAACATCTTTAGTTCCTTACTTGACACAAATTGCAACTTGATCAGTGGGCAAATGAATATTTTCAGGACTTAGAAGGCTCTGCTCTGTCAGGTGATAACAATATAAATGTAAACAAAATAAATCAGAAAGAAAAAAGAGAAGGAGAATTTAAAAAGTAAAGATTTCCACTTCCCCTCATTTTGTAATACCTGAGGCCCAGAAAATCAAGTTTTTTTCCATTATCACAATGGTTTAAAAGTATCAAGCTAGACTGTATACTAATATAACATTCTGTCTCCTTTAGCAACCATTGCCAAAGAATGGTCCATGAAGTTCAAGGGATCCCCAATTCCCTTTCAGGGTTCTTAAGCTCAAAACTAGTTTCCTAGCAAGCTTAAGTTTTGCTGTTGTTCTTTTATTAACTATTGAAGTTTTCACTAATGGTGTAAAAGAAATGGTGGGTGAAACTGCTGGCACCTTCGAGTGAATCAAAGAGGTGGCACTGGGCTACACTAGGAGGGACTGTATTTGTCACTTCACTATCACTGTAAAAGACAAATAAAAATAAAAAGCCGCCTTCACTAAATGTCAAGTCTTACGTACATGTTTTTAATAATCTGTGTGACAAAATGGGGAGCATACCTAACATCCTTCTACATACTAGACAATAGTCGCCTCCAGGAAAAGGATGATGGACGAGTTTCCAGTGAACTAGCCATTATTCTTCACAGAACATAATATTTACTTGAAAAAAAAGAACTTTGATTATTCAGATTTGCTTATTTTATAGACATTGGCTTGAAGATGACAAAAAAAAATGACTCAGGCACCTTAGGGAAAATTATTTGGATGGTATGTTTCACCTGGTGGCTCAGATGGTAAAGCGTCTGCCTACAACATGGGACACCTGGGTTTGATCCCTGGGTCGGGAAGTTCCCCTGGAGAAGGAAATGGCAACCCACTCCAGTATTCTTGCCTGGAGAATCCCCATGGACGGAAGAGCTCGGTAGGCTACAGTCCATGGGGTCGCAGAGAGTCAGAAAGGACTGAGCGACTTCACTTTCACTTTCATGTTTTGCCAAAGGTAAAATTTAAGCTTTCAAGCAGAACTTAGAATTTTGGGAATTGTGCATCTGTCATCATGACAGCTTCTCAAGACATAAAGAGTTGTCTGATAAACTGCTAGTGACAGTAATGAATGTGCTTTATTGATACTGTATAATTAGAGGAGACAACACTTACAGATATGCATAGCTTAGTAAACTAATATTTTCCAAATCGTTAATAATACTGTTACAAAAACATGCATGGGTAAAAGATAAATTTAAAATATAAGATAGGCATATGGATTTTAGTGTAACAAGTATGAATGGTTATTGGCATGGGTTCATATTCTACATTTCAAATAATCTTTAATAAATCATTACTACATGTTGAGTTTTGGTGTAATATCAAAAAGAATATTTAAAACATCCTCCTTTTACTTATATGTTTATGAGGCAATGTTTTCTTGATATTATGTAACCAAACAACATATAACAACAGCCAGGGATGTTTTCTGTTAAACCAGATATTAAAGATATTTTCAAATATATAAAATAATGCTAATTCTTCTCATTAAATATGTGTTGGGAAAGGTAGGGTGGATTCTTTTATGAAAAGTGTCATTACTTCATATTGATATTTACTATTGTCTTTAGTGTTATTTTTTAAAAAATTAATGCATAGCTTTAATGCATCTATGCAATTTAATACATAAATTGATGCTGAAGCTCCAATACTTTGGCCACCTGATGCAAAAAACTGACTCACTGGAAAAGACCCTGATGCTGGGAAAGATTGAAGGCAGGAGGAGAAGGGGACGACAGAGGATGAGATGGTTGGATGGCATCACTGACTTGATGGACATGAGTTTGAGAAACCCTCAGGAGTTTGTGATGGAAAGGGAAACCTGGCGTGTGCAGCCCATGGGGTCACAAAGAGTTGGACAGGATTGAGCAATTGAACTGAACTGAATGCATAGATTGAAACTTTCTCAGTATTCATTTCTAATGTGGTATATACTGATATACATTATTCACAAAAACTAAAGGTCTTTTTGGGCTTTCCTAGTAGCTCAGCTGGTAAAGAATTAACCTGAAATGCAGGAGACCACAGTTCCATCCCTGGATTGGGAAGATCCCCTGGAGAAGAGAGAGACTACCCACTACAGTACTCCCGGGCTTCCCATGTAAGCCAGGTCAGACAGTAAAAACTCTGCCTGCAATGCAGGTGACCTGGGTTCGATCCCTGGGTTGGGAAGATCTGCTGGAGGAGGGCATGGCAACCCACTCCAGTATTCTTGCCTGGAGAATACCTATGGACAGAGTAACCTGGCAGGCTACAGTCCATGGGGTCGCAAAGAGTTGGACATGACTGAGTGACTTTTAATTATATATATATTTAAAGGTCTTTTTGATCCTCAATAGCTTTTAGGACTATTAAAGTTTCCTGAGTCCGAAACATTTGAGAACTACTGAATGATGCTATACAGTGGACACAGAGGATGAGATGCTTAGATTGCATCACCAATGAAATAGACATGAACTTGGGCAAACTCCAGGAGATGGTGAGGAACAGGGAAGCCTGCTGTGCCGCAGTCCAATGGGTCGCAGAGAGTCAGACACAACTTGGCGACTCAACAACGAGAGATTATAAAGCAATTCAAATACAATACAAACTTGAACCAGTTTGCTATGGCTGCATAGAATTGGTAGAGAAGGACCTGGAAGCCATGTTTTGAGTCATAAAAATAGAAAATTAGAAAATGTGGTATTTGAGCTACACTGTACCCAAGAATATGTTGTTTTTCAGATCTTTCAGAATAGTCCAATGTCCTACTCATCTTTCTCATCCTCATAGTATTAGCATAGTGCCTATACAGGGCCAATGAATAAATGTTGATGAATTTAACTGAATCTAATACAAAATTACACTGATTCGTTTTACAAATTCTGATACAGAGCAGAAGGCCAATGATTATTGTTCTATGAAGCAAATGCCAAAAAAAATGACAAAAGTCCACCTAGTCAAAGCTATCGTTTTTCCAGTAGTCATGTATGGATGCGAGAATTGGAACATAAAGAAAGCTGAACGCCAAAGAATTGATGCTTTTGAGGTGTTTAAGAAGACTCTTGAGAGTCCCTTGGACAGCAAGAAGATCAAACCAGTCAATCCTAAAAGAAATCAATCCTGAATATTCATTAGAAGGATTGATGCTGAAGCTCCAATACTTTGGCCACCTGATGCGAAGAACTGACTCATGAGAAAAGACCCTGATGCTGGGAAAGATTGAAGGCAGGAGGAGAAGGGGACGACAGAGGACAAGATGGTTGGATGGTATCACTGACTCAATGGACATGAGTTTGAGCAAGCTTCAGGTGATGGTGAAGGACAGGAAAGCCTGGCGTGCTCCAGTCCATGGGGAAGCAAAGAGTTGCATAGGACTGACAGACTGAACAACAACAAGGAGAAAATATAATAGATAACTACACAGGCTGCATTTCAAGGGAATACAGTAAGTAAATAAATAAAACTTTTTTAACCTAATGATTAGTTCCTGAATTTATTTTTATAATTAGAGATGTGACCTTTTATTCCACAATGAAAATGTCAAAACACAAATACTCGAATAAGAGGTTGCATATTCATTCAAACTCACAATAAAATTTAAATAATATTATCCAGATTTGAAACGACATAATCAAATACAAATAATAGGGTAGAAGATCTCAGATGAAAGACATTGTGGAGATGGTGAAAGAAATGACAACAAGAGTGAAAACTGAAGATTCTAAAGAAAACATATTTGTTTCACAATTTGATATAATAACTCTCTCTAGAACAACAACAGAAAACATTTGTCCAGTCCATATGCAATATTGTAACCTATGTAGAATAAAAAAGAAAATCGACAAAATGAAAACCAGAATGTCCTACAACCTAAATCAAGCTTGTTGGATTCCTACATGGCAGTCAAATTACCACATTGCATATCCTGTATACTGACTTGAACAAGATTTCCTTATTGCAATACAATGAATGAAGGCAGGCTTTCAAATAAGCAGTGATGGCTTAGCAAAATGGAAGGAGAATTAGGGTGGAGAAAAGTAACTTGGGTTTAACCCAACCCTAAAAACTGATTGTTAGCTCTGTGACTTTGGGCAAGTTTTTTTTATTCTCCCTGGGTATCAGTTTTCCCTTAAGGGAAAAGATCTAATGATCTTTTTTGAAATATAAGATGCAATAGTTTTAAATTTAATTATTTAGAAAGGAAATTAACATTTCTGTCACAGACATTATTTTTAGCATGTCTCATTGAAATTTTGTAGAACAATATTTCCTTCAAGGAAAATCAGAATACAGAATATTAAAAGCATTTTAATGAGACAAATTATGTGAGGAGAAAATCTATATTTAAGCAACTCTTTTGTTTATCTCAATTTTTCATTAACCAGTTAAGAACTTATACTCTTTCACTGTGTTTTCTCTAGCAATAACTAAAGGGCATTGAATAGTAAGAAAAACACTTATAAAGAGTTCAAAATGGGAATTTTTTCTATCAATATCCATCTCTGGACATTTCCTAGGGGGATTTTATGAGCTCAAGATGTCAGAATCATTCTACAGAATGAAAATCTACTTTATTCCACTTCTTGTTACCTCAAGAAATCCTGAAAATAAATTTTTGTGTGGACAGTGTTTTTGTCAGTTTTAAGTCTGCTGACAACCATGTCTAGTCACATTTCCCCCCAACTGTGTAATGTATAGGATCCCAATCCTACAGTCACTTTAAAGTGAAAAGAGCAGCTTTTTTTTTTTTTTAATAGAAGGGCTAGTGTCTCACTGTTAATTCACAATGGCTTTTAAAACCTCCCTTCCATTTTTAAAGTGTACTCTACTGAAACATATTTTTAATAGTCTTTACCAATAGCAAAGACACACTAGATTTCATTAGACCACCAAAATGATCAGTTACCCAAATTTCTACCTAAGCTAACTGTGTCAATGATTATGCCTAACCCTTCCTTTTACTTTCAGCTTCCTTTTTTACTTGGAACTCTTTGACACTAATATTTGTATGAACTTCCACTAAACTATTATAAACAAGCAACAACAAAAAAAATAGAAATATCTAACAAAATGTAATTAAATACCAGAAATACAAGAAAACAAGAATGGCTGTTAAATTATCCCACAATTACAATAGATTTATTGGGAGTAACTTTTCCCTCGTACTTGCCAAAGCCTGCATGACTGACTGACAGAATTATTGACCTAGAGCATGAAATGAAGAACAATTGCCAATATGAAGCATTTTTTAAAATCCAGTTTGTTAACAAAGATTCCTATGTTGAGCTTTAGACAGATTAGTTCACAGGAATAATCATAATTTAGATTATAAAATTTGCACTATGGGTTGTATTGCAAATGGGCCATTGTCTCTGCCAAAGAGCACGTCAACAGATGAATGAATTAAGCAGATGTGGTGTGTGTGTGTGTGTAGATACACACACACACACACACAATGGAATATTACTCAGTCACTAAAAAGAATGAAATTCTGCCCTTTGCAACAACATGGATGGATCTAGAGAGTATTATGTTAGTGAAATGTCAGACATAGAAAGATACTTTGCTATGACTTATATGTGCAATCTAAAAAATAAAATGAATTTACATAAGAAAACAGAAACAGACTTACAGATACAGAAAACATTCTAGTAGATACAGTGGAGAGAGAGAAAAGAGAATCAAACTAGAGGTATGAGATCAAGATATACAAACTACTATGTATAAAATAGATATACAAGGATATATTGCATGGCACAGAAATATAACCATTATTTTACAATAACATTAAATGAAATATAATTATAAAAATACTGAATCACTGTGCTGTACTTCTGAAACTAACAATATTGTAAGTCAACTATACTTCAAAAAGAGTCCATCACTCACTTTGGGTTGTGGGGGGAGGGGATGATTCTAAGAAGATAATTCACATCCATAGTAGTTTGAAAGAATGGTCTCCAGCCTTAATTTGTTTCTTGGTGTCCTTTTTCTTAAATAGATTTCTAAATTATTTTTAAATTTCAGGAAAAGCATTTGTAACAAACATAGAAGTCCTTTTAAAAGTTTGCTGTCCTTTAAAATGAAGTCAAGGATCAATTATCAAAACAAACTCATTCCGTTAATCAGTTTACAAAGGTGCAAATTGTTTGTCAGAATACAATGCCAGGGAGGCTGCTTTGTTTAATGACAATCCTAACAGTAAGAATCCCTGGGGCAGGAAGCAAGTAATCAAGAATCCATCTCTGAAACTTTGAGAATGCTGGCAACAGCCTATTATAATGCATGGTTACAGGGAGACCTTGTACAGAGAACAATACACTGAAATAGACCTGACTTGTTATGAAACAATAAACTTAAATATAGCCCTGAACCTGACACAGCTAAATGATTCTTGACTTCTAGGATTGAATTTAACACTCTAGGCTAAATATTTCAAACAGATTTTTCCACTGCCCACTTTGTATGCCTGAATGCACATACCATAATCACATTTTGGTGTGCAATTTCAACAACGTGTAGGTGAACTAAAACCAACATGAAAGGTTAAGGAGCTGATGTAAGGACTGTTTGGTCAAACATTATTTGAGGGCTTCGAGTACTTACCCTGGACTTCACTTGTGGCTCAGCTGGTAAAGAATCCACCTGCAATGTGGGAGACGTTGGTTCAATCCCTGGGTTGGGAAGATTCCCTGGAGAAGGGAATGGCTACCCACTCCAATATTCTGGCCTGGAGAATTCCATGGACTGTATAGTCCATGGGATCACAAAGAGTCGGACACAACTGAGCAGCTTTCACTCACTAGGTACTTACCTTGTGCTAGAAGAGATGAAGGACAAAAAAAAAAAATGTTGCAGTGCATTTTACAAATTCTGGAGCAAGAAATGTGTATCCAAGTGAAGTATTAAGTGGAAAGAGTCATAGGATTTGAGAGGAAGGAAAAGAGTGAGGCTGAATTTAAGAATTGGGTTTAGATTGAGTATCAATAGGCAAAGAAAGAGGAGCATCACACTGGGGCAAGGCATGCTGTCACTCAGTCATGTCTGTCTCTTTGCAACCTTATGGACTATAGATAGCTCCCCCTGGCTCCACTGTCCATGGGATTTTCCAAGCAAGAACACTGGAGTGGGTTGCAATTTCTCCTCCAGAGGATCTTCCTGACCCAGGGATCCAACCTGCATCTCCTTCACTGCAAGCGAATTCTTTACCTCTTGAGCCATCTGGGAAACCCCAAGGAATGGCACAGAGGTAGAGAATTCTATGTTATTAATACCAAAAGAGATAGTGAGTCCATTCCTTGGGCTGAAAGCAAGGGTTCTGGAGAAAGTGTAGTGGAGGGCAAATAGGGAAGGTAGATTCAGACACAAGTGTGCAGAAGATAGGGTTGGCCTTCCAAACACGATTCCCATGTTTTTCAGCATAGTATCTCACGACTTTGGGAGAATGCTGTGAGTTACATGACAAACATCATTTTCCCCCAGTTAGAGGTGGGGTCAGGAATGCTGGGAAGAGGTCAGGGTCACACACACAGTGACATAGGGAATGACAGAGAGTGCTGTTTCCCAGTCCAGCCATCTCTCAGCCAAGATATACTCCAACCTCCCTGCCTCTTTCCCAGGTTCCAAAACACTGAAATGGAATGGCCATGCTGGAATGAGCTAAGATGCTGGAACTGCCCCTTATTTTTTCCTTCCTCTGTGATGAGAAAGAAAAGAGAGGAGGACTGTTGAACTTTAAACTTCCTGATAAACTATAATGTGGGAAAGTGCCATTTTTAGGTTTACATGAAGGAGCTACCTCTGAGAATGGCCTCTTGGCCTGTGAAAAACTAGAAACATCCCAGGAAGTCACTGAAATGTTGTAGTACTGTGAGAATTTGTATAAAAATAAACACTGGATTATTTCAGGCTTAGTCCCTTGAGAAAATGAGCCAGAATTACTCAGAACTACTAGCCTAATCTTGACAGAACAGAGGAAATTAACAACTGAAGCCAGATTTTTTTTTTCCCCCTTCTTAAAAAAAAGGCCTATTTGTGATATTTTGGAAAATGAAAAAAAGAATCAGGTTAACCATGTGATTCAAGTGACCCTGAAACTAAGATGGCTGAGTGTCCTGATGAGAAAATGCAATGCAGAACAGTGCTTCTTGGAAAATGTCAGCTGGAAGCAGGAAGAGGCAGGAAAGCTGGAGTACATGGATTCAAAGAAGCGTGTAATTCAGTTCTCTGTAAACTCTGTTCTCTAGAGCTTGGTGGATTTTTTTTAAAGCTGGCTCATTTTTTTTCCCCTCAGGAGATGTAAAGATTTAAAAGTCAAAGGAAAGACACACTATCACATGTCACCATGGGACCTGCCCCCAAGCTTGACTAAAGTGCCTCCTTTCTACTGAAAAATAATTTCCCATTGAATCTCTGGTTTGAAAGAAATTTCATTGAGAACATCAGATCACGCCATTGTTTAACTCATATTTCTAATGAGAATGAATAAACAACAACTCAGAGTTATTTATTAAAATACTGAAGGCAACTGCTTCTCAACACCACCAACCTACATAGTTTAGTTCAGTCAATATAGCATAGCTTCTATGCGCCCAGCACTGTCGTTTTGACTGTAAAAAGTAAGTCACAAGCTTTCTGCTCAAGAATTGTGCCACTTCTACACACAAGCATAATAACTACAGGATCCATAACTCCCCGACTGGTACCTCTCTGGGTCCACAGAGATGATCCGGGGGTGTGACATGAAGCAGAGTAGGAAGATGAAATCAATATCACACCTCATTATTCCTCACAGCTAACTATGGCCCCCTTTATTTCGAATGCAGAAAACTAACTCATGGAAGAGATGTTCAAGGTGTCACAAAAGAAGATGTAGCTTCTGCTAAGACAGCATGACTGGTCAGGCAGTTTGCAGTTACGCTGTCTAATCACACAGAAAAAAAGTGGGAAAAGAAATATGGGAGTATGAGTGGCTTTCCCCTCCACACTTGAGTCTGTCCCCAGGAAGAGTAGGGACAGACTAATTAGGGGCCAAGATTTCTACCTTAGAGAGCACAGAGTTGTAAGAACAGGAAGAACACTATCCCATAGTAAATCATTGTGGACAATGTTGGTAGCATTCTTGCTTCCAACCCTGCTACCGACTGAAGTTTCAGATGCATGAATCTATCAAATACAATGCCATATACAAGTCTCTGATCCACCTACACAAGGCACCACTTTCGTCCAGAGTATGGCCTCTGAGCAGCTGATTCACCTCTACATTCCCCAAGTCATTTGCACACCATATCCACCCAGTAGCTTTTGAATGTAGTGTCTGATGCAACCCACAGATTCCATGGGCATGGTCTTTTTGCTCCTATATCTCATTGACTGTGAAGTGGGTTCATTGGTGGGATGCATATAGGATTCCATGCCTGTCGGTAAGGCACCCTGACAGTCTCTGATTGGGGGTGACTTGGAGGTCAAAAAAGATGACCTCATATGCTTTCGAATTTTGATGCTGTAAAAGACTCTTGAGAGTCCCTTGGACAGCAAGGAGTCAATCCTAAAGGAAATCAACGCTGAATATTCATTGGAAGGACTGATGCTGAAGCTCCAAAACTTTGGCCACCTGATACAGAGAGCTGACTCATTGGAAAAGACTGATGCTGGGAAAGATTGAGGGCAGGAGAAGAAGGACGTGACAGAGGATGAGATAATTGAATGGCACCACTGACTCAATGGACATGAGTTTGAGCAAACTCCAGGAGATAATGAAGGACAAGGAAGCCTGGTGTGCTGTAATCTATGGGGTCGCAAAAAGTCAGACATGACTTAGTGATGGAATAATAACAACATTCTGGTATGTTCTGTAATAAACTACTAGACCTTTCAGAACAAAAGAGACTGAATACCGTCAATCTGCTCCCAGCAGTTGATTAGTCTCTTCGTGGAATAGAGACACATCAGAGATTCGGCTTTGGCAATAGCTAGACTAGCCCTGGAAAGTGAGAGGCACTCTGTTGTACGCACATGAAACCTTCGTCTCTGCAGCTGGGTCCTCCCAAGTCATGAGCTCATTACACCAGTTCTGGGGTGGCTGATGACGAAGGCAAACTAATGTCTACCAACTGAGTCAGTTGTGCCTACTTTCTAGTTCCATGATTCTTCTACAGTGATGTCTTCTGGTGGGTCTTCACAAACCAAGCAAAGATCTTCATACTTTGTGCCCACTCCTTTGTTGCCTCCATCCACATATTCTACCTCGTACATTCTTGTCTCTAAAGTTCCAGGCCCCTTGGGCTCATCCAGTCATTTCAATTACTCATGACTCTATATATTCTCACCTTGGGGCACTTCTTTCAGATAGTAAGTAACCAAATATACAACCAGAATCTGTGCCAATGGGAAAAGTGTCTCTTAGCACTGTCTGAGTATAGCTTGGAATGAAACCACACCCATTTTTGGTTTGCACATAAAGAACCAATGTATTTGATTATTTGGCAAGAACTCCAATGATTATTTGGTCATCCATACACCAAGCTTGAGCTTTCTTCTCCTTCAGCTGTCATAAAGGATATCCATATATGGTCATAGATGGGAGGTGAAGCAGGGTTCTGCTGCAAACATAGTGGTTGACAGAGAGGGGAGAGAAGTCTAAGCTAGGTATTCATGCTTTTCTTGTGCCCTCTGGTATGTTCAGACTCAATGCAAGTCTGCCATTTTTTATCATGGACTGCTGCTGGGTTCTATCAAATAATGGTTTGGGACATTAAATAGAACCCAACTCATATGGGTCTCTACCAGGATCCAGCTGTTTCTCCACCCCAAGTTACATGGCCTTGTTCTGGAACTACAGTGTCTTTGATATGAATCTCTTCTTGCCATAAGCCACACACTGCATCTTTTCCTACCACACACCTCCAGCATCACATGCTTTGCTGGACAACATACCCAAAGTGGATTTTTACTTACAGTATAGCCTGAATTGCTGCAAAACCCTTTATTGTTCCACACCTCATACAAAGATAACAGACTTTTGTATCATCTAGCAAATCAGCTAGGACAGTACTTCTAAGTATGAAAAGGTACTACCTTCAGAACACAAATAGGCTTAATAAATATTATGCCTTCTTTGTGATAGAGGATACAAGTGGCAATTTTTCTTTAATTTTATAGAAAATATCCCAACATGTCCTGGACCACTGAGTCCCTAAAAACTACAGAAGTATCAGGTCTCTGAATTTTCAGCGGGTTTATCTCTCACCCTCTGGGGCACATGTGTCTTACCAAGACCTCCAGCATGCTAATCACCCCTCCCTGATTCTTCCTCATCAGCATGATACCATCAGTGTAATAATTAATCTGATGCTGCATGAGATGTCTAGATAATCCAGATATCTTCTGATTGATGACAGAGAGTGGGACAGTTAACATACCTGGAAGAAAACTATGAATGTGTATTATCACCCTATGTGTCCTTTCTTGTCTGATTACAGTAGAAAAGAATGAATTTGCTACTTGAAGCCTCATGTCATACATCTGAGAATTAATTACTCAAAGAAAGATACTAGCACATCTGGCAGAGCAGCTGAGTCAGGGCTATAACTTTGTTGAGCATGTCCCCATTACAGTGGATCTCAAAGGTCTATTTGATTTCTGTAAGCAAAGAGACTTATGGATTAAATAGAGGTATGATAGACACCACTACCCTTGGGTTCTTAAGATCCTTAAGGGTGATTCTATGTCTGCCATCACTCTCAAAATTCAACAGTTTTTGACTAACTATTGTGATGGAGAGAGGAGGTAATTCCAAAGTTTCAACTTGGTATCTTTCTTTCAAATAGCTTTTATCTCACAGTCCAAGGATTCAACTGGTCTTATTCCAGTTGCTGAGTACCTTGATTCTAAATTTTACATTTGAAATTTGGATAAATGACAGCTGTATAGTGTCAAAAATCTAGAGGATCTGCTTTAAGTAGTCTGTCCTGTGGGAAACCAGGGATGGATTTCCTGATGGGAAGGCTACATTCCTACCCAGGTGGCACTAGTGGTAAAGAATCCAGCTACTGATGCAGGAGACCCAAGAGATGCGGGTTCGATCCCTGGGTTGGGAGATCCCCTGGAGTGGGAAATGGCAACCTGCTCCAGTACTCTTGCTTGGAAAATCCCATGGACAGAGGAACCTGGTGGGCTACAGTCCATGGGGTCACAAGAGTCAGAAATGACTAAGCACACAGGCAACTGACTGCAGATACTTTTAGGGCAGGCAGTGGAAACACCCATGGTTGTCCTTAGTTTCTGATTCATCCTAAGCCTGGATTCCCTTCCAGTCACAAAATCACTGCCAGAGGCAACGTGGCCTGGCTGCTGATCTGAAATTTTTCTTTCCCTCAAGCGGAGAGAAAAGCCTTGATTTCTGGTGTGATTGGGGCCATTTGGCTCACGTCCGGCTACTGGCACCAGACCATGAGAATCCACAGGGAATGCTGTGGCCTGACTATATTGATTAATTCATTAACCCCAATCATAGCAGGTAGGAATTTGTCTTTTTTAATACTGCCTTTGTTTATTTGTGACTTTTTGTGTGTTTTGACTACTCTGTTTTCATAGATATAGTTCCAGTGCATAAAACAGTGCCTGGCCATAATTGGCCCTCAGTAAGTATTTGTTGAATGAATGAATGAAATGATTTATTAGGATGTCCTTCTGAAGGAGATAGGGTGGATTTCAGAACAAAGTTGGAGGAAATTGCTAGAAAACGGAAGTGGACGTAGAGCTGCCAATCAATACAATCTGCCTTTCTATTCTTTTGAAGATATTGAGCAAGTCAGTCTTTCTCAAGCTGTGGGCTGCCACATATGTGTCTCATCAGAAGAAAAACACCATTTCAACAGGTAAGCAAAACTGATCAATCAAATGTTCTTTATTCCTAAGAGTTCTGCCTCTATTTGGAAATACTCAGTTTTCTTGGTATTAACAATAGTAAAGCCAGTACTTTTTCTCTTTAAATAACTTGTACTTTACAATGCTCTTAAAGTGACGTTGTACTTTCAAAACCATCATACACTCCTATGTCTGAAATTCAAAATAATCACTCTCAAGCAGTATAATATCTAAAGTGAGAATTCAATATCTTCTGCCATTAACAACATCATTAATAACAAATGTCTGTTTAATTACTCTTGCTAAGATTAAAAAGGCCATTATTCTTGTAACTTGAGAAATTCATTAGCTGGAAAAGGCTGTTTAATGCCAAATGCACTCCTTAAAGATGCAGTCCCCGATATCTGAAGGTATTTCTGACATTCATGCATTTGCGTTACTTTTAAAAAGTGCTACCCACTGTGCCGAAGATCATGCTGTGACAATAAGCAAGCACTGTAAATTTCAAAATCAGAAATGAAGCTTCACTTTACAATACCATACAGAGTCTGTTCTTTTGAATATTTAAACTCTACACAGCCTCTTACTCATCACTTACCTCTCACTAATTCTGTGCTCATACGAATCCTACACCAACATAGTGCATCCTACATTTCCCACACCTAGCAGGTACAGTTAATATTCATAAGCACCTCCTCCAAAGGGATTCAGAGCCATAACTTAAGATCTTTGCAAGTCAATTTTAAAGTTTGAGACTTCAAGGAATTTAGACCCATTAAATGAAAATTACAAGAAGGGATTTAGAACAGCATCTTTCTTAATCCACTGTTTCAGCTCAATGTATTTTTAGCACAGAAACCTGCTTAACATTTACTGAAAATGAGATCGGTGTACTCACAGAAAGCAATTCAAATTGCTTCAGTGGTCATGGTTACATACCAAGCGTTGGCTCATGCTTTCACTTTTTTGCCCCAGTGAACAATAAAGCAGAATCACCACACAAGCTGTAACGAAGCCTATCTCCTTGCTTCTAGAATTGATCTACTTACTGAATTTGATTCACACTTCATACTCTATGCTTTAGGTTCTGAGAGACAAGACTTCAACAACAGGGAGCCAGGAAGAATTGCAGAGTTCAAGCCAACCAAGGTAAATTAACTATCTCATAGAAAGTTCCTGCTCAGTCAATCCTAAAGGAAATCAACCCTGAATATTCATTGGAAGGACTGATGCTGAAGCTGAAGCTCCAATATTTTGGCCACCTGATGCAAAGAGCTGACTCACTGGAAAAGACCCTGATGCTGGGAAACATTGAGGGCAGGATGAGAAGGGGGCGACAGAGGATGAGATGATTTGATGGCATCACCGACTCGATGGACATGAGTTTGAGCAAACTCTGGGAGACAGTGAAGGACAGAGAAGCCTGGTGTGCTACAGTCCATGGGGTCACAAAGAGTTGGACACAATTGAGTGACTGAACAACAGAAAGAAATGAATGTCTTGCCATAAGAGAATGGTCCCTCTTCTTTCTTTCCTTCATGTAGTATACAAATTGAGCATCTCTTCTGTGTCAGAAACTAGGCTACCAACTAATTTAAAGCTGAGTAAGACATGGTAGCTACTAAGAAGCTCTTATAACCTTGCCAAGGCTGCAAAATTTGTTAGCCAGGAAATGCAATCTTATTGTAGGTGCTGTGCTAGACATTTGGGCAAGAGGCAGCAGAACATGAAAAGGGAGTGAGAAGTTCCACAGTTAGTAAAGGCATATGAAAAGGCATAGAAGACTTATATTTTGATTGGTCTTAAAAATAAAGTTATTGAAAATGTTCTTAGTTGCCCTTACATATGTTAAGGCACAATGGGTGAAGGGAGAGTCTGTACTAGTCTCAAGTTTTATCCAGTGAGATTGACTCCTGTTACTGCCTTGCACAGGAACACAGTTAATCTTATCTTTCTTGTTTGTTTGTTTCCATCTGTCTAGAGAAACACAGGAACCAGTAAGTTCCTGGTTTCATCACCATTTGCCACATTGCTCCCTGGGATGCTTACCTTTGAGAAAGGCAAAGTCTTCTGAAATAGAAAGGCAAAGTCTTCTGAAATTTATCTAATCAGTTTTTACCTATTATTGCTCTCTGTTACACTACATGGTGCTCAAAGTATAAACCTACAAAAATCTTAACCAAAAGCAGAAAGCTGATTTTTCTTCATTTCTCTGTTTGAAAATATGGTGTCTAGATGATTTTAAACACTTGGGATGATTAGGTTTATTAATGGTTTGTAAAAATTTGTGATAATAGTCAAGTAAAAGTAATGCATACCCAATTATTCAGAAAACAAGAATATCTCACTCTAAGCAAGAGACTCTCTATTACAGTTAGCCGTCCGTGGAATAGATTGCCTTCTAACCTGCCAAAACCCCTGACGCTGGAAGTAGGAAAGCCAAAGCACACTGATATTAACAAAAGAAGTCAATAAATATCTTTATTTTAGAAAGGTTATTTGGATTGTATGATCTACCATCTTGAAGATTTTTATCATTCTATAAAATATGGTTTAAATAAAAATAATTCCTATAGTAATCACCTAGTTTAAAATTCAAGGCAGCAATATCTGTTTGTTCTCCCACATAAAAAATGATGGTATCAAGAACAAGTACAATATTAGTCTTGGCATGTCTCCTTGCTTGTAACTTTTTACTAACTTAACGCCTATGAATTGTAATGATATGAGTAACATAGGGCCAAAAGCATGATAGTAAGCTGCACCCTCACCTGCATTGATGACTCTCCTGTAGACATAGAGTGTTTTTATGTAATGACATGAGCTGCTCTCTGAACCTGGTTGGAGCTTAGTGTCCGAAATTACCTGTGCTACCCATCCCTGAAAGAAGGCAAAGAAATCACGGATGGAGCTTCATCTGAGAAGACTCTCTAGCTATTAGAGTTCTGGGAGGGACTCAAAATGGGATTCTATCATCATGGAATCCTGGGGTGTTTAAAGATTGCAGAAATCACGTTGAGTCTCCCAGGGCTGTGACACCATCCACACCTAAGAGGTCTGGTATCCTGGCAGAGTCAACAGATTGGCTTGAGTCTGTCTAGGCATCAGCTTGTCTCTGCTGTGTTCTATCTTATGTCTTCATTTTTTAAGTTTCTGGTGAAGAAAACCTCATATAATTTTTCACAGAATGGGAAGTTCAGAAAATGCATTCAAATAAACCGCATTTTCTGGAGAACCTTCTCTTACTCTGCTTCAACATCCCTAGTCGCTGGAGCTTGCTCCAGAGGGGATGAAAGGGTCTTCTCGCCAAATTCATTCGATCTCATTGTCAGACTATTTAGGTTGCATGACTGGGGGGTTTACTCAGAGCATGCTTTTCCTCATACACATATACAAACACATGCACACAGATATTTTAAACTTGAGTTTGCATTTCCATGGGAACTAAATAGACGTTTATAGTACAGACAAAAATGAAAGGAAAAGAGACTTTTTTATTCTATAAAAGAATCATTTTTATTCTGTGGAAAACTCTATGGGGAAAATCTAAAAGGTAAGAGGAACTTCTTAAGTGGAAAAACAATTCAGTTTTTGCCGTGAGCATCAACATTTACACAAAATTGGTTGAAAGTCTCACTTAGGAGAAGAAAATGTGTGTGTGTGAATGCACATGTATGTGTGTAAATGTGCACACATATTATAGAAACAGATAAATGTGAAATGTTCCAAGCTATTTACCAGTTGTGAAGTTTTTACTTTACAAAATCCATGAACATAAAATACATTGAAATATTTTACACAGAAATTAATTCTCAATGAAAGTGATCAAGCTTTCATTTTATAAAATAAATAACTTCACAAATAGCACAAGGAATTTCACATTTGATAAACTGCCTTCAACTGGACGCTTTGGTTGTGGGTTAGAAGAAACTTTTGCCTCAGAGTTTTGAATTCAAGACAAACTCACAGGAAGAGGAAAGAAAGGAGTATGTGATTCTTTGTATAGTCCTAAAGGGAATGTTTTTAGCTAGGTTCAAGGAAAAAAAGGCAAAGATTTAGTACAGAGGTAAAGAAACTCAAGAAGAGTCATGCAGCTGAGCTACCGGAATAAATACGCTGAAACCAAGGACTAAAGCATCATATATAATTTGGAAAGACTCCTCTCCTAATCTGTCATTAATTACATCTCTTTTCACCCATGTGTTTTTTCAAGAACTCAGTATAGACTGACTCTCTCTGCTTCCTAAGTCAATGGAAATAAAAAAGTTTCTTAGGTGTTTATAAAAGAACAATTAGAGTGATGCTATAGTGTATTAGGTATAAGTCCAAACACACCTATTACCTAGCTCGGGTAAAATGTGTAACTTTGGACCAGTCGATTGCGGCAAGGTAAATAGAAGCACATTATATGGAAATGGCTGCCCCTGCTGTTACTAGGTGAATTGAAGGGGTTAGTAGTCTTCAGAAAAGTGGCAGGCAGTACATTCAACCACAGTCCTTGGGCACCAGGCAGATTTCAAAGAATATGTGAGTGAGAAGTATAGCCAGGAATCACAATAAATGATGAGGGAGTTACTTGACCAATTCTTAAGCCCTGGATTAAACAGAAAGACAGAAAGCTGTGTTGGAACCCGAGTATTGGGAGATAAATGACACTGAGGGGCATTAAGCAGTTTTACACATTTTTTGTCAGCTATTTAAATAAATAATTGAAAGGATAGTATCCATTTTAAGTATATAATGATTTCAGAATGTCACCTGGGAAGGGTCTCACAGAGAGCCTCAGAGTTACATATAGTCTTTGAGAATTTTCCTTAATCAAGGCCCTGTTCCTTAGACTTGCCGTCTCTAATACTTAATGTTTTTAGGGTCGGAAAGCAAATCCATCTAAGACAATTTCTCTATTCAATCAGTCATGAGACTGTTACACAAGTTCCAGTGCAATATCTCTCACACACACACACACATGCGTGCACATAGTTGTGCTATACATATATAGTGGTGGTAAACAGGCATATGAAAAAATGTTCAACATCACTAATCATCAGAGAAATGCAAATTGAAACCAGGAGGTATCACCTAACACTTGTCAAAATGGCTATCATCAAAAAGTCTAGAAATAACCAGTGCTGACACTTGCAGAGGAAAGGGAGCCCTAGTACAAGGTAGATGGTATTGCAAATTGGTGCAGTCACAATGGAAAACAGTAAGAAAGTTCCTCAAAAAACTAATAATAAAACTACCATGCCACATAGCAATTTCACTTCTGAGTATACAACTGAATAAAATGAAAAGATACATGCATTCCAATATTCATAGCAGCATTATTTACAATAGTCAAGATATGGAAGCAATCTAAGTGTCCATCAACAGATGACTGGCTGAAAGATGTGGATTATATGCAATCGAATATTAGCCACAAAAGCAACAAAATTCTTCCATTTGCAGCAACATGGTTGGACCTAGAGAGTATTATGCTTAGTGAAATAAGTCAGACAAAGAAAAATATGCTACATTATCACTTAATGTAAAAAAAAAAGAAAAAAATGTATATAACAAAACAGAAACATATTCACAGATATAGAGAACAAACTACTGCCTACCAGTGGGGAGATGTAAGGGGAGGGACAAGATAGAGCGCAGGGATTAAGAGATATAAATTACTATGCATAAAATAAATAAATAAGCAAGGGTATATTGTTTAGCACAGGGAAATATAGCCATTATTTTACACGAACTTTAAAAAGAGTATAATCTATAAAATATTGGGTCACTATGTTTTAACACCTGAAACAATTTTAATATTGTAAATAAACTATACTAAATTAAAAAAGGAACTTGGGAAGTAACTTCTTAAACTTATCCTACTGACACCACTGCATGTGTTCACAAAGTATGCTTATCACAGCGTCTGAAGCAAAATATAGCAAACTACCTAAATTAATGACATTTGTTAAAGTATAATAAAATGGGAAACCAGATAACCATTTAAACTCTATATATTTTCCAAATGAAAAGACCCATCCTTTTTTAACTATATGCAGTCTTTTTTTTTAAAAAAGGACATATGAGAAGTAAGTTCATAAACAGAATACCATTGCTAATTTATCATGAGAAATACATTTTAGCAATCAGAATTGTCCAGATGACCTGTCAATTTTATTCCTAAAAGCAGACTTTTAAATAAAGAACTTGCTCAATGAGCATGGAATTAGACCAAGATAATTTAGTTAGCTAAATCAATGTTTAGTGGCATCAGGATAAGAAAGTCTTATGTCTCCATTTGCACATATTGCAAATGATCTTTTTATTAGGTTTGGAATACTTAAAGACTGTTGGTTACAACCTGCTGTAGTCTTTCCCTCAGAAATCATGGTTTAGCAAATGAGACCATTTGCTAAAAGCCATTTAGCTATAGAAGTCTCTGTCCCTTTGGAGAGCAGCAAGGACACACTCAAAGCTTATCTCTGTGACCTTTCTTTCTCTAGACTTCATGGTCAACTACTCCCCTTATTGTTGGGCAAGCTCTCTAATATCTTTATTCAGAATAGAGTTTACTACAGGGTATCTTTGAAGCAACTTAACATTTCCCAGCTTTGACATAGTTATCTTAAAATTTTAATTTAACTTCTTCAGCACAATCTCATTTTCCTCATTTCCAAAGTCTTCAGGGACACTTCATCCCAATCCGCACATAATCAATTGTGCAAATCTACAAGTTCACTTATTTGTTACTCTTCGGCTTCCTAGTAGTCTACTCTAAATGAGAGAAAGTGAATATTGGTTACAGGATTTCTGAAGGTCTTCTGTCTCACCCCAGCTGACTCAACTATAGGCTGGCTGGGAATCTTCACACCGAGTCACAAGAAGAATCTAGGACTGACTTTGGAACAAATCTAAATGTAGAATTTGACCCTGAAAGAGCCAATCCTCATTCAAATTCACAGTGGGTCCATGACATTAGAAAGAGGCAATATTTGAAATCTACAGTTGGTTAATATTATGCTGTTCAGTGGTATCTTAGTTGTGATTACAATCAGAGTCAGTAGCAAGATAAATGTGAGAATATGCCTATTTCTCAGACAGAAGGTACACTGTTAATTCATAACAAATATTAAGTAAAACAAAGCTGATGCAGCAAGATCAATAGCAGACAAAATAAAATTAAGGGCAAATAGCATTAATGGAGATAAAAAGGGAAGTTACATAATATTTAAACAATCCACCAATCAAATGTTTTAACTGACTCTACATATACCTAAAAAAAATAGGATACTATAACTGACTTTGCATATACCTAAATAGATAAAAGAAAAACCTTACAGAGTCATGAGAAAAATACTGACAAAACCTCAATCAAAATAGAATATTTTAGCATTTCTCTTTCTGAAACTGACAAAACAAGCCAACAGAAAAAGTAAAAAATACATAAAATTTGGACAACACATTTAAATGTCTCTCTTTATTAGATATATTTAGAACACTGCATTCCCCTAAATATAAAACATATATTGTTTTTAAACACAGACAGAAACCTTTACACAGTGATCTAGTGTTAGGACACGTAGAAATCTCAACAAACATAAAAAGATCACAACCACCCATACCATATTATCTGACCTGAATGAAGTTAGATAAAGAGAAGAATTGTGTGATATCCCTCAAATGCAGAATCTAAATAGAAATCATACAAAGGGATTTATTAACAAAACAGAAACAGACTCACAGACGTAGAGAACGAACTTATGGCTACCAGAGGGAAAGGGTTGGGGACACTGATAGTTTGGGAGTTGGAGATCCATGTGTACACACTGCTGTATTTTAAATGGAAACTAACAAGGACCTACTGTATAGCGCAGGGAACTCTGCTTAATGGTGTGTGGCAGCCTGGATGGAAGGGGAGTTTGAGGGAGAGTGGATAAAAGCATATTAAGGCTGAGCTGCTCTGCTATGCACCTGAAACTATCACAACATTGTAAATCAGCTGCACTCCAGTATAAAATAAAAATAAAATAAAAAGTTAAAAATAAAAAAGCAATGAGAAATAAAAATATGATACAGTGTATATTTGGGAAAAAGAGCAAATTGTAAAACAATGTTTCAATGAAAAAGTAAAAGGGAAATATAAAATTGATAACTGAATACCAAAGAAACAGTTGAAACAATTACATTTTAAAAACTTGTGGAATGCATCTAATGCAAAATTAAGAGGTAAGTTTATAATCAGAAATGAATTTGTTGAAAAATAAAAAGGATTCAAAAGAAATAGCACAGAACCTAGAAAACCAGCAAAGAAGCAGAATAAAATCAAAGTAAGATATAGGCAAAGAACAATTAGCATAGTAAAAGTTAATCAAAGAGAAAAAATTACAGAAATTATCAATTTCTATAGTATGTGTGAAAATATAGAAAGTTGGTACATTAAAAAAAAAACTAGTGGGGAAACACCTCTAAGACTGATAAAGAGAGAAAAAGAAAACAAATTAAAAGTATTAGTAATTTTGGAAAAATGAATATAATCACTAAAAGAGTCAAGATTTTTAAAAAATCATAATGCTATAAATAAATGACATTTTAAAATTTTCAAAGAAACATTTACTTTTCTAGAAAAATATACATTATCAAAGTTAGCTAAAGAATAAGTGAAAAATTAAAGGGGTTATGAATATTCAAAAACATAAATTTTTAATCCAGAATCAGTTCCCATGAAAAAGATATGAACTACAATTTTAGAAGTGATTCTAGAAATGACAGAAAAACCTACAATAAACAGACAATTCCTATCTTTGAAATCTGCTCAAGAGACTTGAAAATAAAAGCAGAGGTATGATTCCCAAACCAGACCAGACTACTCACGAAACTTGAAAAAAATGGATTCTAAAATTGTGTTCAAGATTAAAGGACTAAAATAACCATGACAATCTTTAAGAAGAGAAGAAATAGGATGAGGACCTTACTGAATAAGAGAACATAATAAAGAGTCCAGAAATGTACCTACAATAAGTGATAAATTAGAGGGTTTCCCTGTTGGCTCAGATGGTAAAGAATCTGTCTGCAAGGCAGAAGACCCATGTTCAGTTCCCGAGTTGGGAAGATCCCCTGGAGAAGGGATAGGCTACCCACTACAGTATTCTTTCCTGGAGAATCCCCATGGACAGAGAAGCCTGGCAGGCTACAGTCCAAGGGGTCACAAATGAGTCAGACATAACTTAGCACACATGCGTGCTACACACTATAGAGGATTAAGGTTTATAAAATAGATCTACATTTATTAAAGTTGACTTCAAAAACAATTTGAAGTAAATAAAGAATTTACAGAATGATGCATAGTGTGTGATTTCAACATGACCATGATTATTAATTTTATGTGTCAACTTGCCTGGATCATGTAGAGCCCAGATATTTGATTAAACATTATTTGTGGATATGTCTGTGAGGGTATTTTTGGATTATATTAACATTTGAATCTACTAGACTTAGTAGAACAGATCACCGTCCCCAGTATGGGTGGGCATCATCCAATCCATTCAGGGCCTGAATTTTTTAAAAAAAGAAAAATGTGGAGAAAGGGAGAACTCTTTCTTTCAGCCTGCCTACTGAGATGGGACATTGGTCTTCTCCTGCCCGTAGACTAGGACTTCCACTATCAGCTCACTAGCTCTTAAGTCTCTGCAACTGAAGTAGAATGTGTACCATCAGCTCTCCTGGTTTCAGGCCTTTGGAGGAGGACTGGAACTATGTCACCAACTTCATGGGTCTCCACCTTGCAGATGGAAGATGATGGGACTTAGTCTCCATACTCACATTTTTCAATGGCTTATAGTAAATCTCCAAGCATAAAAAGACAGATGGATAGCTAGACAGAGAGAGATGGAGGAGAGAGATGAGGCAAAAGAGAGAAAGATACTGTTGGTTCTGTTTCTCTGGAAACAGACAAATACAATGACTTACGAGTAAATCCTTCCCATATATGAAGAGAAAGTAGAAAGCCCTTCTCTCCTAGCCCTAGTGGAGTGAGAATTAATGTGAGGTCCACAAATAGAGAAGAAAGGGGCTACATTTGAGGAGTGTATAGAAACTCTAAATATCTATAAGGAAATTCGGGAACATTATAGAAAGAAGCTTATTTCTCCACAGGCTGATAGAAGTTACAAGATTCTAGGACTAGCTTTGGAAGTGAGAGAGTAGAACAGCAAGGTGGGGTTTCCCCGCTGGCTCAGCAATAAAGAATCCGCCTGCATTGCAGGAAATGCAGATTCAATTCCCAGGTCAGGAAGAACCCCTGGAGAAGGCAATGGCAACTGCCTCCAGTATTCTTGCCTGGGAAACCCCATGGACAGAGGAGCCTGGTGGGCTACAGTTCACCGGGTCACAGAATAGTCAGACACGATTTAGCAACTAAATAACAAAAATAAGAAGAGGGAAGTACAAGGAGGTGGCTAGGGATGTGAGTGTGAGACAGTGCTCCTAGTTACCTATGGTCTGTGAGTAGGGACTTAGAAGTTTCTACGTGCCTTAGTGGTTATGGAGGTTCTAAGGGAACTAGTTAAACAGCATAGATCAGGAATCAAGATCAAGACATTTTAGTGAGCTTTTAGTAGGCTGCATGCAAATAGCTGGGACTGTGGATTTCAGTTGTTGCCTTGATGACAACCACAGAAGCCAGCTGGAACTAGTCACACTCTTCTCATTTGTGTGTGTGTGTGTGTGTGTGTGTGTGTGTGTGTGTGTGTGTGTGTGTGTGTGTGTGTGTGTGTGTGTGTGTGTGTGTGTGTGTGTGTGTGTGTGTGTGTGTGTGTGTGTGTGTGTGTTCGCATGAAGTCATGTCTGACTATTTGCAACCCCCATAGACTGTAGCCCACCAGACTCCTCTGTCCATGGGATTTTCCAGGTAAGAGTACTGGAGTGGGTTGCCATTTCCTCCTCCAGGGGATCTCCTTGACCCAGGGATCAAACCCGCATCTCTTACGTCTCCTGCATTGGAGGCGGATTCTTTACCACTAGTGCCCCTGGATTGCCACCAATCTACCCAGGTGCTATCTAGGGAGAGAAGAAGAAATTCAAAGAACTAGCATTTTTATAAAAGCGTTTGACTTTAATGCAGAGGTTAGGAGACCACTGATTGTCAAGATTTCTTCCTGTCCCACACCCCTGCACACTACTCAGTACCAGAGGAGGTTATGAGAAAGATTACTTGCAGATTGCCTTCTTCAGTTCCAATTTATAAGTTTTGGCCCTGCTACACATCCACATTTTGGAAATCCAGCTTCACACACTGTTTATCAAAGATCTGTGCCATATATTAAAATGAGCTTTCCTACTCTGTATGAGCAGCAATGTAACTAATAACATCTGGTTAAAAAATAATAATGCTTCCTGTTAGCTTGACTTTATAATAACACCTAGTTTAACTGTTTGAAAGCTTGGTGGGGCATCTATCACATAACATCTGCTTATCAGGCAAAACTTATTGTTGTTGGTCATTTGCTGAAGTGCCCAACATTCTCCCCTCACCCTGACTTACTGAGTAGGTCCTAAAAGCATGAGCTTCCTTTAGAAAGTGAAGTCGCTCAGTCGTGTCCGACTCTTTGCAACCCCATGGACTGTAGCCTACCAGGCTCCTCCGTCAATGGGATTTTCCAGGCAAGAGTACTGGAGTGGGTTGCCATTTCCTTCTCCAGAGCTTCCTTTAAGACATCCTCAAATGTTTTAACTGAACTGCCCCTAAGCTTTACTGTCTATACTCAACCAAAAACAGCATACTGGATCAGAGGAACTTTTTCATCTTCTTCCTCTCCATTTAAGTTCAAGTCAGATATTATTTTGAAATTAATATTTGGATAAAATCAGAATACCAGCCTAAACGTGGACCTTATGTTATCATTCTGAAACTTCCACTGCTATTTTTGTACACATATTTCTTTCCCTCTCCCTTCCAATCCTTATAACTTTATCCTCACTAGGATTCTTCTGTGTTAAAGCAGATAAGCAAAAGTGAATCCTTACATTAGCCGGAAGGCAGTAGGCATGAAAAGAAAAAAGAAGTGGTGGTCACAGTCAAAGGACATGCTTTTCAATAGTGGTTCAGACATTTCAGGAAAGCTTACTCATCTCCTTTCATATCTGCTGGTATGACCACCTTATTCTTCTTTGTCAGATTGCCTTCAGGGTTATCTGCTGTTTGTCATTACAAAAGTCAGGTCTGCTCAGGATCATGTCAAATAATTTATCCCTGTATCCTTATTTTAACTCCCCATTGCTTCTTTGCAGCACTGCACTCTGGGTCTTAACCATACTTGATGTAATAGTAGTTGGGTGCCTCACAGCATCACTTTCTCTCTTAATGTGAATACCAATGTTATGCAAATGCCACAAGAATGTCTCAGATTATATGGTTTTGCTGTGAAATCTAAACAAATACTGAGTTCCCTTGTGGGAGGAAAATAAAGCATCCTCAGAAAGTGTTACCTCGACAGTTTATTATACTGGGATTACTATTCACTTAACAATATAAAATTTCAAAAAGACAATTGCATTTTATAGGTATCTTACAAATAAATTCATACTTTTTTAAAAGCATGCTGTTTAACTTTGTCTGGAATCTTACCTTCTGCCCCCAGATTAAACAGCTTAGTTTTCCACTGTCTAAGTATTTGCCTTACATGTGAATAATACAGTTTAATCAGATTTTCTAAAGCTTTTATTAGATTATTTTAAAGTGGCATAAATAATGTAACGTAAGCCTACTTTCATATTAGATACCTTCTGTGGCAGCTCACGCAGCTCAAGTTTTTCTTTTCTTTTTTTTTTTAATTAAGGCGATTCCAGCAATCATTTCTGACTTTTATGGCATCTTTCTGCAAATCCTATCTACTTTACTGCTACATTGAGGTTCATTTGTGTCATTCAAATCTTTGCTCTTTAAATATCCACTTATAAATTTATTATGGCAATACATTCATATCTTTACATTTAATCTGAAATTTCGATAACAAGCAGGAGATGGAATAAATGAGTAGCAGACACACTTGACAAAATTAAAATGCTCTCCTGTCAGTGCCCATATGAACTATTACAATGACAGAATAGCATTTTAATTTTGTCCAGTTCTTCTTTCACTCTTCATTTCTCCTTCTCCATCTTTCTGTGGAAGCTTTGATAAAAGATCTAGACTTTAAGTGCCCAACATCCTCACAAAAATGTCGGAGAATGTTTTAGAATCATGGATTTTGAATGACAGAGATGAACTTCGCTGCAGCACTGCTGCAGTGGGGAATTTATCATTTTGTTAATTAAGAAGGGTTTTCCAATAGTCACTCCAGAAATTGCCTCTGGAATATCATTAATTAACAATCCCACTTCCACCATGGGAGGGAGGGGGAAGGCCAAGCAGCAAAACTGACAAAAAGAGTCACTGTTAAAATACACACACATACAAATTTGAAAAGCACCAGATAAATTTGGAAAGGAGGAGAATTACTTAAAGCTGGTGTTATAGGATCAGCAGAGTTAACAAAAAAATCCAATTCGTAGCCTGAAAGCTATCTCGGTTCACAGGCCTTGTGCTAGTCTCCAGACAAAGTCAACAGTTTAGAAACTCTTTATCTGAACGAAACAATTTACCATGTTGTTTGGAATTTGAGGTTCCTTGTTTTCTTTCCTTTTCCATGATGACTGTTTCCTTTCTAGGGAAGAAGAAAACAAGTCTCTCTCTTTTTTTTTTCCAGTTTTCTTATTTGTTAAGTATCCAGGTAACAAACTACTTAAAATCAACCAAACGAAACTTGATAATTGGCCCCTCTCCCCATCTGAACCACAGAAGAGTGTAACCATGACAACCTGTCGTTTAGAGCAGACCATCTCCTGTACCTTTCAGGATTTAAGTATGTGAGAATCTATCCATTCCTAAGTGGAATCATCATGCCGGGAACATTTTATTCTTTATTGTAAAGGAAAAAAGAAGCCAGTATCCTAAATAGTTCTCAACAAGGTGTTCAGGTAAAACAGAGGTTCCATGGCTGTGAAAGATACAGATATATACTCTAATCTGAAGTTCTTTCTCGTAAGAAATAAACAAGAAGTAGACTTTATGAAAGAGCAATAATTAAAGCCACAATGACTGTAGCAGGATAGCTTGCTAAAATCTTACGTTTCCAAAATAAGAAGCTTTATGGTTAGAAAGCAGCAGATTGCAGAAACAGACCCTCCAGAATTTATAAAGGAGTTTGATGCTTATTATAGTCACCGTTAGGCTTCCCTGGTGGCTCAGAAGGTAAAGAATCTGCATGCAATGCAGAAGACCTGGGTTCAATCCCTGGGTTGGGATGATCTTCTGGAGAAGGAAATGGCAATCCACTCCAGTATTCTTGCCTGGAGAATTCCATGGACAGAGGAGCCTGGTGGGCTACAGTCTATGGGGTCGCAAAGAGTTAGACACGACTGAGTGATTTTTAATAAAGGAATGTGATCTTTACAATACTCACAGTTAGCATGTATCAGTTAAGTACTATTCACCTCTTTTGTTGTTTTCCTTTGGCAATCAAACCTTAAAACAGAACTTCAGTTCAGTTCAGTCACTCAGTCATGTCCGACTCTTTGCGACCCCATGAATCGCAGCACACCAGGCCTCCCTGTCCATCACCAACTCCTGGAGTTTACTCAAACCCATGTCCATCGAGTCGGTGATGCCATCCAGCCATCTCATCCTCTGTTGTCCCCTTCTCCTCCTGCCCCCAATCCCTCCCAGCATCAGGGTCTTTTCCAGTGAGTCAGCTCTTAGCATGAGGTGGCCAAAGTTTTGGAGTTTCAGCTTCAGCATCAGTCCTTCCAGTGAACACCCAGACTGATCTATGTGGATTTCATAATACATGGAAACAACTGTTTTTTACTTCTAGGGAGAGAGCTTAACCTGGCCAGGAATAATCTCATAGACTCTTAATCATCAGTTGCCCCAAACTGGAAAAGAAGTTTTAAAAGTGATTCCTTATTAAGTAGATCAAGAATTTTTTTTTTAACCGTTACAGTACTCCTAGTCATGACTAAAATCTATGATCACCTTCCATTCTATTAATGAAACTGGCAGTCAACTTGTACATTCCCACGAGAGTAAGAACATAAAAAGAGAAACTGTGTTTTAGTCCCTCAGTCGTATCCGACTCTTTGTGACCCCAGGGACTGTAGCCCATCAGGCTCCTCTATCCATGGAATTCTCCAGGCAAGAATATCGGAGTGGGTTGCCATTCCCTTCTCCAGGGAAAAAGAGAAACTGGTAAGTGATTTTTCAAGTTGTGAGCATAATGGAAACAAAGCAAGTTTTGTTAGAGCTGAGTATACTCCGTTTGCAGTCTTTCCATCAAGGGGCTCTAATGGGTATCAGAAGAAAAATCAAGGGTGGATTATGCCCTTTCCACTGAACATTCTGACAGCAGATTTATATTTCTACCTCACTGGTATATGGGGATCACTGTGAATGGAGTTAACACTTTTTTCTATATACACTATCAAAGCCACCTGAGATAATTCTCCAGTTCCTATTCGTCTCAGCTCCTAGTCAACAAATGTGGTGGTGTTGTTCTTGTTTAGTCATTCAGTCATACCTGACTCTTTTGTGATCCTATGTTCTGTAGCCCACCAGCTGCTCTGTCCATGGGATTTCCCAGGCAAGAGTAGCGGAGTGGGTTGCTATGTCCTTCTCCAGGGGATCTTCCTGACCCAGGGATCAAGCCTGCATCTCCTGCATTGGCAGGCATATCATTTACCACTGAACCACCAAGGAAGCCCCAACAAGGAAGTGTTGCAGTTCAGTCTCTCGGTCGTGTCTGACTCTTTGCAATCCCACGGACAGCAGCACACCAGACTTCCCTGTCCTTCGCCTTCTCCCAGAGCTTGCTCAAACTCACGTCCATCACTGAGTCAGTGATGCCATCCAACCATCTCATCCTCTGTCATCCCCTTCTCCTGCCTTCATTCTTTCCCAGTATCAGGGTCTTCTCTAATGAGCTGGCTCTTCGCATCAGGTGGCCAAAGTACTGGAGCTTCAGCTTCAGCATCAGTCCTTCCAATGAATATTCAGGACTGATTTCCTTTAGGATTGACTGGTTAGATCTCCTTGCTGTCCAAGGGACTCTCAGGAGTCTTCTCCAACACCACAGCATACTAAGCATTTATTGTGTTAAGGGTTTGCTAAATGCAGTGGGGCATGGAAAGAAGCAACATTCGATTTTCTGTGAAGTTTCTATGAAACTTTAGGGCTCCTACCATCCTCTTGCAAGGACCTGGCAGGGATGCTGGCAATTTTTTTTAATTTAAAATATTTATTATTTTTCTTTTAAAATTCTAAAATTGTATAAGCTTTAGGCTCTGCAAAACCTAGATGCCTCCCTATCAGGTTTCACTGAATTTAATGGAAGCACCTTAAGATGTGCATGTTTTTCTGTGAGGAACGACTGCAAGAAGAGCTTAGGAAACTGACTAACAGTGTTGCTATAGGTTTAAAGACTTTTCAAGGAAAAGAAGAAATGTGGCCTAGGTGATATAATGATGAAAACTATAGTAAATTAAAGTGGTCTCCGTTTTACTGTTTGGGACATCCTTATTTAAAGCTGTTTTTAATATGTGGAAAGTTTCTGGCATTAAGTTAAAGAAACCATTTGAGAAATTTTCTTTTGCCAGTAAACATATGAAGTTTAATGTGAAAGTATGTAAAAGGAATAGATAAATATTTTGTGTAATACATAGCCAATTACAATCCTAATAATTACCACTTATTGACTATATATTTTGTGTTGAGAAGTATGCAAAAAAAAAAAAAGTTACAGACACTGGAATCAAGTAGAACCCTGCAGATCCTCTCACCCCCAAGTAAAAATCTGAGCAGTTAATGATCGGGATTAGAGTCACAGACTCAGTGTCTGCTGCACATTTCTTAGCTGCTCTACAGATGCTGAAACTGCCACCAAAGGAAGAGGAAGCTAATTGCATGATTACCGGACTACGATCATAACATAAGCTGCTAAAACTTGAGCAGTACTGAGTCTATAGCTCATACAATTCTGAGAACTGTTCTCAACAGAATGAGAGTAACACTATTACTCATAATAATCTATATCTTCGTGGGCATGAAAATAACTGTAGCTTGCTCTCTCCCTATATGAAAGCAAACAACCAAGACTGTCAGCATACCCCATGTTGACATCTTCCACTCTGAGCATACAGCACCCTTTGTCAGCATGAAGTTACAAAAGCTAGACCTTCACCCCTAATCCCATAGAAACGGAATGATGTTCTGTCAAGTGGGGATCTGTAACCAGCTTTTAGCTGGAAAGAGCTCTCTGCAGGAGGCTGACCCTTCTGTCTACCTTAAGCCAGGAACTTCCATGCTCGACTCATCTCCAGCCCAAGATCACCTTTCAAAGCTTTTAATCACAAGATACCTTGCCTAACTTCTCCGTTATTTCCATCAATCAATGAAATAGACATGAAGAATAAGTGACTAACAGATGACCAGATCTCTTCCATAGTGTTCCCTTCAGTAATCTCCCAGACAAACTGTGTGACCAAATCTTGTGAACAAGATAACAGCCAGAGGAAGATCACGAGTCAACACACCTGCACACAGTCTGCATACAGTGGGAGATGGTGACAACTGTGATCCCCTATCTCAACGAATATCTAAGATTTCCTCCTTGTTTCCCTTTAAAGTTTCATGGTTAAGAAGAAACGTCAGAGGTGGTTTTTGAGGAACACTGAGTCCACCGTCTCTTCAAATCTGCCATATTGCTGAGTCCACCATCTTGAAAGCATTCTGATTAAAAGACCCTTTCCTCTCTACCATTGTGAGTATTGATTTTATAAGCTGAGAGCAGCAGAACCCCCTTCAACAGCATATTAAATCCTCATACAAACCTGTGAGGTAGATACTATCATTACCTCCATTTTACAGAGGACTCTGAAAGCAAAGAAAAACTAAAGAGCCTCTTGATGAAATTGAAAGAGGAGAGTGAAAAAGTTGACTTAAAACTCAACATTCAGGAAACTAAGATCATGGCATCAGGTTCCATCACTTCATGGAAAATAGATTGGGAAACATTGGAAACTGTGACAGACTTTTTGGGGGGGTGCTCAAAAATCACTACAGATAGTGACTACAGCAATGAAATTAAAAGATGCTTACTCCTTGGAAGCAAAGTTATGACTAACCTAAATAGCATATTAAAAAGCAGAGACATTACTTTGAAAACAAAGGTCCATCTAGTCAAAGCTATGGTTTTTCCAGTAGTCATGTATGGATGTGAGAGTTGAACTATAAGGAAAGCTGAGCACCAAAGAATTGATGCTTTTGAACTGGGGTGTTGGAGAAGACTCTTGAGAGTCCCTTGGACAGCAAGGAGATCAACCAGTCCATCCTAATGGAAATCAGTCCTGAATATTTATTGGCAGGAACTGATGATGAAGCTGAAACTCCCATACTTTGGCCACCTGATGTGAAGAGCTGACTTATTTGAAAAGACACTGATGCTGGGAAAGATTGAAGGTGGGAAGAGAAGGGGAAGACAGAGATGAGATGGTTGGATGGCATCACTGACTTGATGACATGAGTTTGAGTAAGCTCCGGGTGTTGATGTTGGGCAGGGAGGCCTGGCATGCTACAGTCCACGGTGTCACAAAGAGTCAGACAGTGTCTCAATCGAGACACTGAACAGAACTGAAAATCTTATTAGAAAAAACTATTAACTCAATACTTTATAACAATAAATATAGGCATCTGACAAAATCTTGATTTGAAATGATAATTTAAAAAACCTCCCTTGAAGCAAATTTGAAAAAATGAATTTTTTACCTATAATATTTTCATTCCTTTAAAATCAATAGCTTTATTTCTAAAGAAATCATTGAAATGAGGGAAATATTTATATCCAAAAATGTTTCATTATCACTTATAATAAAAAATTACAAATATTTAAAATTAAAGGTATATTCAATTCAGTTCAGTGGCTCAGTCATGTCAGACTCTTTGCGACCCCATGAACTGCAGCACACAACGCCTCCCTGTCCATCACCAACTCCCAGAGTCCAGCTAAACCCATGTCCATTGAGTCAGTGATGCCATCCAACCATCTCAAACTCTGTCATACCCTTCTCCTCCTGCCCTCAATCTTTCCCAGCATCAGAGTCATTTCAAATGAGTCAGCTCTTCACATCAGGTGGCCGAAGTACTGGAGTTTCAACTTCAACATCAGCCTTCCAATGAACACCCAGGACTGATCTCCTTTAGGATGGACTGGTTGGATCTCCTTGCAGTCCAAGGGACTTTCAAGAGTCTTCTCCAACACCACAGTTCAAAAGCATCAATTCTTCAGTGCTCAGCTTTCTTTATAGTCCAACTCTCATATCCATACATGACCACTAGAAAAACCATAGCCTTGACTAAACGGACCTTTGTTGGCAAAGTAATGTCTCTGCTTTTTAATATGCTATCTAGGTTGGTCATAACTTTCCTTCCAAAGAGTAAGCGTCTTTTAATTTCATGGCTGCAATCACCATCTGCAATGATTTTGGAGCCCAGAAAAATAAAGTCAGCCACTGTTTCTACATCTATTTCCCATGAGGTGATGGGACCAGATGCCATGATCTTAGTTTTCTGAATATTGAGCTTTAAGCCAACTTTTTCACTGTCCTTTTTCACTTTCATCAAGAGGCTCTTTAGTTCTTCTTCACTTTCTGCCATAAGGGTGGTGTCATCTGCATATCTGAGGTTATTGATATTTCTCCCAGCAGTCTTGATTCCAGCTTCTGCTTCATCCAGCCCAGCATTTCTCATGATGTACTCTGCATATAAGTTAAATAAGCAAGGTGACAATATACAGCCTGATGCACTCCTTTTCCTATTTGGAACCAGTCTGTTGTTCCATGTCCAGTTCTAACTGTTGCTTCCTGACCTGCATACAGGTTTCTCAAGAGGCAGGTCAGGTGGTCTGGTATTCCCATCTCCTTCAGAATTTTCCACAGTTTATTGTGATCCATGCAGTCAAAGGCTTTGGCATAGTCAATAAAGCAGAAGTAGACATTTTCTGAAACTCTCTTGCTTTTTTGATGATCCAGCAGATGTTGGCAATTTGATCCCTTGTTCCTCTGCCTTTTCTAAAACCAGCTTGAACATATGGAAGTTCATGGTTCACATATTGCTAAAGCCTTGCTTGGAGAATTTTGAGCATTACTTTACTAGTGTGTGACATGACAGCAATTGTGTGGTAGTCTGAGCATTCTTTGGCATTGCCTTTATCTGGGACTGGAATTAAAACTGACCTTTTCCAGTCCTGTGGCCAGTGCTGAATTTTCCAAATTTGCTGACATATTGAGTGCAGCACTTTCACAGCATCATCTTCCCGGATTTGAAATAGCTCAACTGGAATTCCATCACCTCCACTAGCTTTGCTCATAGTGATGCTTCCTAAGGCCCACTTGACTTAGCATTCGAGGATGTCTGGCTCTAGGTGAGTGTGAATCATCACACCATCATGATTATCTGGGTCGTGAAGATCTTTTTTGCACAGTTCTTCTGTGTATTCTTGCCACCTCTTCTTAATATCTTATGCTTCTGTTAGATACATACCATTTCTGTCCTTTATTGACCCCCATCTTTGCATGAAATATTCCCTTTGTATCTCTAATTTTCTTCAAGAGATCTCTAGTCTTTCCCATTATATTGTCTTCCTCTATTTCTTTGCACTGATCACTGAGGAAGGTGTTCTTATCTCTCCTTGACCTTCTTTGGAACTCTGCATTCAAATGGGTATATTTTTCCTCTTCTCCTTTGCTTTTAGCTTCCTTCTTTTCACAGCTATTTGTAAGGCCTCCTCAGCAGCCATTTTGCTTTTTTGCATTTCTTTTTCTTGGGGATGGTCTTGATTCCTGTCTCCTGTACAATGTCACGAACTTCTGCCCATAGTTCATCAGGCACTCTGTCTATCAGATCTAGTCCCTTAAATCTATTTCTCACTTTCACTGTATAATCATAAGGGATTTGATTTAGGTCATACCTGAATGGTCTAGTGGTTTTCTCCACTTTCTTCAATTTAAGTCTGAATTTGGCAATAAGGAGTTCACGATCTGAGCCACAGTCAGCTCCCGGTATTGTTTTTGCTCACTGTATAGAGCTTCTCCATCTTTGGCTGCAAAAATGTAATCAATCTGATTTTGGTGTTGAACATCTGGTGTTGTCCATGTGTAGAGTCTTCTCTTGTGTTGTTGGAAGAGGGTGTTTGCTATGACCAATGTGTTCTCTTGGCAGAACTCTTAGCCTTTGCCCTGCTTCATTCTGTACTCCCAGGCCAAATTTGCCTGTTATTCCAGGTGTTTCTTGACTTCCTACTTTTGCATTCCAGTCCCCTATGATGAAAAGGACATCTTTTGGAGGTGTTAGTTCTAGAAGCTCTTGTATGTCTTCATAAAACCGTTCAACTTCAGCTTCTTCAGCATTGCTGGTTGGGGAATAGACTTGGATTACTGTGATATTGAATCGTCTGCCTTGGAAATGAACAGAGATCATTCTGTCAGTTTTGAGACTGCATCCAAGTACTGCATTTCGGTCTTTTTTGTTGACTATGATAGCTACTCCATTTCTTCTAAGGGGTTCTTGCCCACAGTAGTAGATATAAAGGTCATCTGAATTAAATTCACCCATTCCAGTCCATCTTAGTTCATTGATTCCTAGTATGTTGATGTCACTCTTGCCATCTCCTGTTTGACCACTTCCAATTTGCCTTGATTCATGGACCTAACATTCCAGATTCCTATGCAATATTGCTCTTTGCAGCATCGGGCTTTGCTTCTATCTCCAGTCCCATCCACATCTGGGTGTTGTTTTTGCTTTGGCTCCATCCCTTCATTCTTTCTGGAGTTATTTCTCCACTGATCTCCAGTAGCATAGTGGGCACCTACTGACCTGGGGAGTTCATCTTTCAGTGTCCTATCTTTTTACCTTTTCATAAGGGTATATAATTATGGTTGAATGTAGGGAAAATTTTATGTTAGAATGATGCAAAGCCATTAAAAGTTTTGTTTAAAATTTTACCTAACATTATGGATATACAAATACTAAACACATGAAAATGCATTTAAAAAAAAAAGACTGCAGAAAAATATGCCAAATTGTAGCAAGTTGTTTGAGATTTTGGTCACCAGGTGGAAAGTTCTATGTGCACTTGAAGGTATGAGACTGGGTGATAAGACATATCTGCAGCTCCAATGAAGAATCATCAAGCAAATAGTGAAAGTCAAGATAAACCAGACAGCATGAGATGAGATTAAAGTTTTTGAAGCTTTGCTGAACTTTTAAAATCTTTTAAGTTTGAAGTCCGCCTGTAATAAAAGTATTTTTAATGGGGAATGACTGAAAATTGAAGACGCTGAAGAGGATTTAGATAGACAGAGAAACTTCACTTGGATCTGGAAATATCAACAGGATTTATATGATGAGAGAGGAAAAGGCAATCCAGTACCAGTACTGGATAAGCACCAGTACCAGAAGAAGTGAAAGCGCGAGGAGAGAATGAGCAGGCTGCATCTACTTGGAAATGCCTTAATTTGATGGAATACAGGATTCCCTGTGGAAAGATAAAAATGCATTTTAACCTTTGGTATGAAACCAGATTATTATGCAATTTAGTGCCATCTTGAGGAGCGTGAAAGCTACCTAGTAATAAATTTTGGATCAATATAGGCTATCAAACCAAGGACTGGTGTGCAAAACAGCCCTGCAGGAAGAAGAATCCAGAGGGCAGGGCGGGGGGAGCTGTAAGTATAGGAGATGGGATCTCTGGAATACTGAATTCATAGAGCACTCTTCCATAAAGCTTATGATGATTAGCTATGAAAAGACTTTATTCATAGTGGTTATGACAAGGAATGAACAGACCCCAAAGAAAGTTTAGAAGGAGAATCAATAGGATTTGATTAAAATAAATAAATGTATAAGTAAAATTAATCAGAGGGTATAGACATTTGGGCTTCCCCTGTAGCTCAGCTGGTGAAGAATCCACCTGCAATGCTGGAGACCCCAGTTCTATTCCTGGGTTGGGAAGATCTGCTGGAGAAAGGATAAACTATTCACTCCAGTATTCTTGGGCTTCCCTGGTGGCTCAGTGCTAATGAATCTGCCTGCAATGCAGGAGACCTGGGCTCAATCCCTCAGTTGGAAAAGATCCCCTGGAGAAGGGAATGGCTACCCACTCCAGTATTCTGGACTGGAGAAGTCCATGGACTGTGTTGTCCATGGGGTCGCAAAGAGTCGGACACGACTGAGCGACTTTCACGTCATCTCACATAGACATTTCAGAGACTCTGAGGTCCACTGACATCAACGGTACATATCTATTTTAAAGGAGAAAGGCACAACTTATCGGAAAGAAAATGATCTCAAATTTTAATATGTTTAGCTTGAAGCAGTGCACCAACAGAACAAGTCCCAAAAGCAGTTGGGATATAGACCTCAAAAGCGGGGAACATGAAGCAGAGTGTCTCTTATGACTCAAACAAAGTTATGAGCCAGAAGAGAGGAAAAAAATAATCATCTCTGCCTAGTACCATGAGAGGGTGTTAGCAGTTACTCATTTTAAGTGTCACTTTGCAAACAGACTTAAACCAACCTTTTGGAACCTCACCAAATTATAAATAGAAGTTCTGTAAAGAGAAGGGCCATCAACATGGAAGAGAAAGTCAAAACCATGAGTCACAGCTGATTCAGGGAAAACACACAAAAAGGAAAGAGGAATGGCCTAGAATTAAACTCTGGGAACATTCATAGATGAGAGAAAAAGAATAGTTTAATTCCAAAATGCAACACCTTAAACTCGGAGAAGTGAGGCCAGATTTGTTCTTCAGCCCAGATGTGGACAACACATTGAAATCCTGGAAAGAAAAAGACATAAAAAAACACACTTCTTTGGTCAGAATTCAGAGTACACTGTTTACTGAAAAACAAGAAGAAAACTCTCAAAATCAACTGATACGACTGCATGTTTCACAAGAAATCTATTACTCAAAAATTCTTCAGGGAAAATAAGAAGCAGATACATTTTTATTTCAAATTCAATGACCAAGAGATTAAGACTAAAGAATGTATTTCCAATTAACTGAATTAACCTGTAATGTTGAAATTGAAATGCTTACATTTTACTTCTTAAAACACACATGTAAATAAAAAGGATATTAAAAATAACTACCCATATAGACTATCCAAATTCCAAATCCTTTTTTCTATGTGTTTTTGTCAGACTACAAATACAGTGACCAGCTTTCTGTGTCTTGGTTTCTTCCCAGCCATGATTTTAGAAAGAGCCATTATACTCCTTCTCATAGGATCTCACATTTATGGTTTCTCAAGTACAATTTCCCACTTTAACTCAAATTAAAGAAAATATGTTCTTTCTTCTGAAGGGCAAATCCAAGGAGCTTAGTTAAATTGAAGCCGGACAGAGGTACCAAGTCTCAGGAGAACTTATTGGCAATCTGGGCGTGTCCTGTCACCAGGGTTACAGTCAAACACAGAATTACCATGGAGTTAAGAGATAGTGAATCAAAACATTAAACTTCCTTTAATGTGGAACCAAAAAAATAATAAGGTTCTATTAACATATTTTTATTTGAATTTAACAATTTCCCACTTTGGGGGTATCATTTCAAGTCATCTTTTTAAGAAATAAAGCAATGCAGATAAACGTGAGGTTTTCTATATCCAGTTCCCTCCTTTCCATATCCCATTTCACTTCTTCCCTCCTTAAAGGCTAACTTCACAAATGGATTTTCTACCTCAGAAATCTTTAGCAAATACTCACTCTCACTAGTAATCAGAGAAGAGCAAATTTAAATAATGAGATAACAATTTATATCCCTCAAACTGGCAAAAAATTATAAAGTCTGACAATATCAAGTTTTGGTGAGTCTGTAGGGAAACAGGGATTCTCATATACATCTGATGAAAAGGTAAATGAATCTATCACTTTGAGGAGTAATTTACTATTATCTTATAAATGTAGAATATGTTTACCCCATGATAGGTCAATGCCAAGGCTAGGTGACAAAAATAAAAAATTATATTTTTCCTTCTGCGCATATAGAAGGATGATACTACTCAGTCTCCTTATCTTGGGTGAAGCTGGTTCTGGCCAATGGCTGAGAGTGAAATGACAGATGTCATGTATTGCTACATATATAATTGCCAGTGTAAACTCCTCCAGCTCCTACTTGACAAGCTGACCTTGGAAGCATACACTAAGGTGCAAGGAACAAAAGATCAAGGCAGCCTGGGGAGTGCTGAGGAAAACACATGGAAGAGAGCTGCCCAGGATAATCATCTGAATCCTTAACAGATTTCATGTGAGAAAGAAACTTCTTTTGTTTTAAGCCACTGACAGTAGGTGAACCGTGAACTTTCAGATGTTCCAGCTGGATTTAGAAAAGGCAGAGGAACCAGAGATCAAATTGCTAACATCCACTGGACCATTGAAAAAGCAAGAGAGTTCCAGAAAAACATTTATTTCTGCTTTATTGACTATGCCAAAGCCTTTGACTGTGTGGACCACAACAAACTCTGGAAAATTCTTAAAGAGATTGAAACACCAGACCACCTGACCTGTCTCTTGAGAAATCTGTATGCAGGTCAGGAAGCAACAGTTAGAACTGGACATGTAACAACTAACTGGTTCCAAATACGAAAAGAAGTACGTCAAGGCTGTATATTGTCACCCTGCTTATTTAACTTATATGCAGAGTACATCATGAGAACGCTGGGCTGGATGAAGCAGAAGCTGGAATCAAGACTGCTGGGAGAAATATCAATAACCTCAGATATGCAGATGACACCACCCTTATGGTAGAAAGTGAAGAACTAAAAAGCCTCTTGATGAAAGTGAAAGAGGAGAGTGAAAAAGGTGGCTTAAAGCTCAACATTCAGAAAACTAAGATCATGGCATCTGGTCCCATCACTCCATGGCACATAGTTGGGGAAACAGTAGAAACAGTGGCTGACTTTATTTTTGGGGCTCCAAAATCAATGCAGATGGTAATTGTGGCCATGAAATTAAAAAACGCTTACTCTTTGGAAGGAAAGTTATAACTAACCTAGACAGCATATTAAAAAGCAGAGACATTACTTTGCCAACAAAGGTCCATCTTGTCAAAGCTATGGTTTTTCCAGTAGTCATGTATGGATGTGAGAGTTGGACTATAAAGAAAGCTGAGCACTGAAGAATTGATGCTTTTTAACTGGGGTGTTGGAGAAGACTCTTGAAAGTCCCTTGGACTGCAAGGAGATCCAACCAGTCCATCCTAAAGGAGATCAGTCCTGGGTGTTCATTGGAAGGACTGATGCTGAAGCTGAAACTCCAATACTTTGGCCACCGATGCGAATAACTGACTCATTTGAAAAGACTCTGATGCTGGGAAAGATTGAAGGCAGGAAGAGAAGGGGACGACAGAGGATGAGATGGTTGGATGGCATCACTGACTCAATGGACATGAGTTTGAGTAATCTCTGGAAGTTGGTGATGGACAGGGAGGCCTGGTGTGCTGCAGTCCATGGGGTCGCAAACAGTGAGACACGACTGAGTGACTGAATTTAACTGCACTGAACTGAGATTTGGAGGTAGCTTCTTACAGCAATACAAATAATTTATCCTAATACATGGGATTCCCTCACAGCTCAATTGGTAAAGAATCTGCCTTCAATGCAGAAGACCTGGATTCTAATACATAAATATATATACCAGACAAAAAATTTCACATATATACACAAGACATTTTCTCAGATAAATCCTCTGCAATAATACAAAATTGATAAATATCTCAATGTCTACAAGTAGTGAGATTGATCAGTTGCGGTGTATTTTTCTACAATGATATACTAATTGAAAACATAAAAGAATTTATGTGTGTATGGATTAATCCTAAAAATGAGTGAAACAAGTTGCTGAATGATCTGTACAATATAATGCTAAATATAAACTCAATTAGGGCAGGAAATTTAGTACATGGCTTGTTGCCAGCACTTAGAATATCTTGATAGGTGTTAGTAATAACTCAATAAATATCTGTTAAGTGAATAAATGATTATTATCTCAGAAACTTTAGAATAATTATCTATAGACTCACATGTAGTAAACAAAAACACATAATGAGAACATCATTCGTTAGTTTATTTTCAGCTCAATAAACTAAAAGCTTAACTTAATTGCCTTGTAACCCCCAAATTAATCCTCCCCACTATTAGGACATTTTAATTTGACATAAGCTTTTGACATCAGGCAAGCTACATAATTTTTCAGTGTCGCAATCTCCTCACTAGTAAAATGGGGATTAAAACAGTCCCTACTTTATAATATTTTTGTAATACATTAGATGAAACTAGGCAATACATGTAAAGTGCTCAGAACAGAGTATAGCATAAAGTAAGCAATCAAAACTACTAGCCATTTTTGCTATTATTATTATTGCCATTATTCCTTCTCTGGCCTTTAAAGAATTAGACAAGTCTATTCTCTAACTTCTTCATATATGAGTCATGATGTACATATCTAAAGGAATTAATAAAATTCCCTTTTATATTTGCCAGCCTTTTCACAATATATTAGCTTTGTAAGTAAACCATTTTAATATCTAAACATTGATATTTACACATGGTCTGATAGTATGCCTAAATCTGGGAAACAGAGATACAAGGGGGGAAAAAATTAGGTTAAAAAGAGAAGTTTCACAGCATTGGGTTCCTTTTCTTCTCAGTGTCTCAAATTGTTCTATTTCACACTACAAAGCTAGATTAAAAAGATAACTGCATATGTGTATGTGAGAGAGACAGAGAGAGACACCGAGTATATTATTGCCATTAGCCAGCTGAAATTTATGGGTTAACTGAATTGACTATGTGTAAAAGTTCAAAACGTAAAGCTGATTTCTCCACTGATGAGAAGAAACTTTAGTTTGGGACTGCCCCGCTAGAGTGAAGCCTAACCGAAATCAGTGACTTTCAGTGGCAGTCTCACCAAACGTCCTGACCACTAAATAGAATCTCTTTCGCCCTTCACAGTTATCATTCTTTTCTGTTTCTCACTGACAGCTACTTATAATTCTAATATGCAGGTAAATTAACTAGGCCAGATTTAGTTGTTAGTAATTTATGATTGAATGTGAAAACCCAAATTGCTTTATTTTATCATAAATCATGTTAAAAGTTATCATCAATAGCAGACATTTGTTTATCATATATTTAACTTTCCTTTAGATAGAGTGTTCATTTTGGAAACCCTCATTAGTGAAAAAAATAGTAGTAAACATCCAAAACAAGTATCACCTTACAACGTTCTACTTTAAATAGATTTGATAGCTTTACTGTTTCATGTGGAACAACGTTTTGACTACGCTGTTTGTGTCTATAAGTAGACTAAAGGATATAAATCACAAAAAAAGGAAAAACTAAGAGACTTCCCCAAAACCAGCAAAGAAGTCTACCTTAGAGTTCCATGCAAAAACTAGTAACATAAACATCTTATGTCTATTGTAGAGCTTGTATTCTTTGAGTACATTTGTTTTCTCTGGTAATACTAGAAATTAATAAGTATGTTTGTTGAAAATAAAGTAGATAAATATTAGGAATTTTAATCTTCAGAAAGTAAACACTGCTTTGCCACTAAACTTTATCCTTAGAGAGTTTTATATCTTGTAGGTTTTGATAGAAATAAAAGCTCATTAACGGAATATTTTTTACCCAAACCATTACAACTTCATCATTTTGAATCACAGCTCATTAAAACAATTATAATCAAATGTTTCATTTTCTTTTTCCCTTGTGAGAAACAGCTGAAAAGGTTATGTTTGTTTTTCTTTATCTAAATCTCTGGGGTGATATAAACAGGCTACATAGATTCATGTGCTGTTTTTCATTTATGTTTCAATGTGTCTCTGATGCTAGTTTGAGTTATTTTTTATTCATTTTAACATTATTTCGGCAGAACTTCAGAACTTGGCATTATGAGCATAGTTAAATTAACAAGACATTTAATACCATCCTTTCAAAATTCAAATATTGGCAGGTGATTGCTTAATAGAATTCAGCTACATTCCCTTGCAGGTGTATTCTATTTTGGATCTCTCCAAAGTTGAAAGAGGATAAATTCTCACGGGTTAGTTTTAAGACTTCTTTTATACTTTGAAGTACAATATAACACACTATGTTACCTAAGCAACCCTGAACGAAAATAAAAAAGCCAACACCCTGGTTACAGGTAATTCAACTAATCCAGAACTGAAAAGAGATACACGTATTCTAAAATCTACAGGGAGCTAATTGGAATAGCCCTCATTTCTCCCTTGTGCTACCCATTTTTTTACTTATTCATTTTAAGTACATATAAATTATGAATCTATACTTATGATTTCACTCAGATTGACTCACTCCAGTTCTCAGAATTGATACATAAGAAGAGATCTGCCACTAGAAAGGCATTTTCAGCAAAAGTTGGACATCTGACTACAACTTCTCATACTGACGTTATTCCATTGTAATGTGCCATATCTATAGGATCATTTTGACCTTTTTTAACCATTCTAATAATATGTACAGTTAGTGTTTTAACTACAGTTAATAACAAGTACACAATTACTGGCTTAAGATGACAAAACTCTAGACACATAACTAAATGCTGACATTTTGCACCACAACCTAGGTAATATAGGCAATTTTTAAATTTTTGAGATTAAATGTTACTCATTTAACAAACAGAATTATTCTATGTAGAGTACTATTTTAAATACTATGGAGAAGTATAACAGAACAAATTCATCTTCATGGAGCTCTTGCACACAAATCATAAACATATCAAAAATTTTTAAGAACATTGCATAATTTTACCTCTTTTTCATCATTGTTTCCTGGTGACTTACGTTATGGATATGATACTTATTTTATACATCCAAAAAAATTAGGAAAAGTAAAATTTTCATATCATGTAGGCCAAAGATATTTTCTGACTTTTTTAAAGTGTGTTCACTGCAACTGAATGACTGTGTAGGCAAGTCAAAGCATATATAGCAGATTAAGTGAACAAGATCAAAATTCCAGTAAGTGTTATGTACTGGATCCACCTTCCATTTTAAGTTGCAAAAATCATTTTTTTAAAAAATCAAAGGAAGGTTACACTGTATCATGATGTTTAAGGACTTGAAGTGAGTTAACACACATGAATAAAATGGATTTCCTTCTAATGCACTTATGTTTTAAATGGTCAATGAAACACAAATGATTTTCTGAGATATAACCTTGAATTCCTGACATCATTTAAAAGATGCAAAGGAAACTTACCTCCTTCCAACCAACCCTAGCAAAGTATTTGTCATGGAGCATAAAATGGTTTCCTGAATTACTTTCAAAGGCTGACAGAATCCAAATGGACAATGTAAGCTGTTGAGTTTACTTACCATAAATCAATTTATCTATCATATGCTATGTCAATATATGCAGTTCAAGTCATTCAGGTAACCAAAAAGTCCAAAGACCCTACACAAAGATTATTAATCATCTTAGTTTTAAATGTGGCAAATTTATCACTGCATCAGTCTTTTCTATAAATAGGACCATATGTAACCGTACTTTGATTATTGGATAAATATCTATTAACTGTTTAAAAAATGAAATCCACATTCACCTTGATGATATAGATAAATGTCCATTGTGAACTTTATCTACATTTTGATAGACATTTAAATAGGTTGATTTTAATGGTACAGAGAAGAAAAATACACTAAAACATAATAAGAACTAAAGGAAATAGTTTCATTATATAAATTTTAAGAAGGAGGCCCAGAGGACCAAGGACTTGCCAAAGGTCAAGTTACAAGTTGCATAGATGGTACTTGAACTCATGGCTTCTGATTTCCAGATTAGGGTTTTTCGTCATCAAACTGATGTTCTAGTTAGAATGGCTGTGTGACAAAGGACCCCCAATCACACTGACTCCGCACCCATTGTTGTTCATTCGCCCAGTCATGTTCAACTCTTCGTGACCCCTTGGACTGCAGCACGCCAGGCCTCCCTGTCCTTCACCATCTCCAGAAGTTTGCCCAATTTCATGACCACACTAGACATATCACACCCACTAAGATGGTTATAATAAACAAGACAGATTAACAATTATTAGCAAGGATATGGAAAAACTGGAATCCTCATATATTACTGATAGAAACATAAAGTTGGTGCAGTAACTTTGGAAAATAGTCTGGCAATACCTCAAAATATTGAACATACAGTTTCCACATGACCCAATAATTTTACATCTAACAGCTAAAAATGAAAAAGTCAAATGTCTGTTACCAGATATAAGAATAAGTAAAATATGGTATAGCCATACCATGAGATATTATTCAGCCATAAAAATGAGTTAGATATTGCTATCTGATACGACAGGGATAAACCTTGAAAACACCACACTAAGTGAAAGAAGTCACCCAGGTCAGGAAGCAACAGTTAGAACTGGACATGGAACAACAGACTGGTTCCAAATAGGGAAAGGAGTACGTCAAGGCTGTATATTGTCACTCTGCTTATTTAACTTATATGCAGAGTACATCATGAGAAATACTGGGCTGGAAGAAGCACAAGCTGGAATCAAGGTTGCCGGGAGAAATATCAATAACTTCATGTATGCAGATGACACCACCCTTACGGCAGAAAGTGAAGAGGAACTAAAAAGCCTCTTGATGAAAGTGAAAGAGGAGAGTGAAAAAGTTGGCTTAAAGCTCAACATTCAGAAAACTAAGATCATGGCATCTGGTCCCATCACTCCATGGCACATAGTTGGGGAAACAGTAGAAACAGTGGCTGACTTTATTTTTCTGGGCTCCAAAATCACTGCAGATGGTGATTGCAGCCATGAAATTAAAAAACGCTTACTCCTTGGAAGGAAAGTTATGACCAACCTAGATAGCATATTAAAAAACAGAGACATTACTTTGTCAACAAAGGTCCATCTAGTCAAGGCTATGTTTTTTCCAGTGGTCATGTATGGATGTGAGAGTTGGACTGTGAAGAAAGCTGAGCCCAGAAGAACTTATGCTTTTGAACTATGATGTTGGAGAAGACTCTTGAGAGTCCCTTGGACTGCAAGGAGATCCAACCAGTCCATCGTAAAGGAGATCAGTCCTGCGTGTTCTTTGGAAGGACTGATGTTGAAGCTGAAACTCCAATACTTTGGCCACCTCATGCCAAGAGTTGACTCATTAGAAAAGACTCTGATGCTGGGAAAGATTGAGGGCAGGAGGAGAAGGGGACTACAGAGGATGAGATGGCTGGATGGTATCGCCGACTGAATGGGCATGAGTTTGAGTAAACTCTGGGAGTTGGTGATGGATAGGGAGGCCTGGTGTGCTGCGATTCATGGGGTCACAGAGTTGGACACGACTGAGCAACTGAACTGAACTGAACTGAGAGAATAGGAGGAGGATGAGGGAATGAGGAGCAAGAGCTAACAGAAAGGGGTTTTTCTGTTAATGACAATGTTCTAGAATTAGACAGCAGTGATGGTTACACAAATCTGTGAATACACTCAAGACCACTGAATTGTGCATTTTAAAATGGTAAATTTAGGGTGTGTGAATTAGTTTCTAGTAAAATATATCAATAAAAATTAATTTTCAAAACACTTGACTTAAAACTACAATTACATTTATTTTCCACATAAATCTTTAGTCTCCTTAGCACTTAGTGTGAAATTAAGGTTGGCTAGTGCTGCTTTGAGGCTGGAGGAATTATCTAGAGTCTTACTCACTCATTTATTTGGCCTGGGATGAGACTTGAAGAGTTAAGACTGGAACAGCTGGAGAGACTCTCTATGGAAGCTTCAAGGCAGCCATGCTTCCTACATGGCACCTCTGGCTTCCTTTGTCATATACCCCAAAAGAAAGAAACAGAAACCAAATGACCATTTATGACTTAGCTTCTGAAGTCACATCAAGTTACTCTGACTACATTCTCTTGGTAAAGGCAGTTGTTAATTAGTTTGGTTCAAATACAAGGAGAGTGAGCACAGAAATCAAGTCTCAATGGAAGAGCATAAATATTGCGTTGCAAGAAAAGTACGTACAACTCGGGGAAATGAAATCTATCATATTATTAGCAATTCAAGCTTCCTAATATTAATACATGCTCACCTTATGGGGAGGGCACATGACAATACAGAAGTAACTAAGGCACCAATTGAGCAGCAAAGATCAAATGATATATTGGCTACTTTAAACCAGCATTTTGGTGATGCCAACAAAATACTTCCTGCTCCCCACTTTGAACATTTCACCCTATACCCACACTCTTTTTTTTTTTTAATGAAGGATAACTGCTTTACAGAATTTTGTTTTCTGTCAAACCTCAACATGAATCAGTCATAGGTATACATATATCCCCTCCCTTTTGAAACTCCCTCCCATCTCCCTCCCCACCCCATGCCTCTATGTTGATACAGAGCCCCTGTTTGAGTTTCCTGAGCCAGACAGCAAATTCCCGTTGGCTATCTATTTTACATATGGTAATGTAAGTTTCTGTGTTACTCTTCCCATACATCTCACCTGGCCCTCCCCTCCCCTCCCCCCGTGTCCATAAGTCTATTCTCTATGTCTGTTTCTTCATTCTTGCCCTGTAAATAAATTCTTCAGTAGCATTTTTCTAGATTCCATATATGTGTGTTAGAATATGATATTTATCTTTCTCTTTCTGACTCACTTCACTCTGTATAATAGGTTATAGGTTCATCCACCTCATCAGAACTAACTCAAATGTGTTCTTTTTTATGGCTGAGTAATATTCCATTGGGATATTCCATTGGGAGAAGGCAATGGCAACCCACTCCAGTACTCTTGCCTGTAAAGTCCCATGGATGGAGGAGCCTGGTAGGCTGTGGCCCATGGGGTCGCACAGAATCGGACACGACTGAGGGACTTCACTTTTACTTTTCACTTTCATGCATTGGAGAGGGAAATGGCAACCCTCTCCAGTGTTCTTGCCTGGAGAATCCCAGGGACAGGGGAGCCTGGTGGGCTGCCGTCTATGGGGTCGCACAGAGTCGGATACGACTGAAGCGACTTAGCAGCAGCAATATTCCATTGTGTATATGTACCACAACTTCTTTATCCATTCATCTGTCAGTGGACATCTAGGACACAGCTTTCATGTTCTAGCTACTGAAAATAGCGCTTCAATGAACAATGGGATATGCCAGTCTTTTTCAATTTTGGTTTCCTGGGGGTAATATGCCTAGGAGTGGGATTGATGGGTCATATGGTGGTTTCATTCCTAGTTTTTTAAGGAATCTCCATGCCATCTTCCATAGTGGCTGTATTAATTTACATTACCACCAACAATCCCTTTTCTCCGCACCCCTCCAGCATTTTTTATTTGTAGACTTTTTGATGATGGCCATTCTGACCAGGTGTGAGGTGATATCTCATTGTGGTTTTGATTTGCATTTCTCTAATAATGAGCTCCTTGGAAGGAGAGCTATGACCAACCTAGATAGCATATTAAAAAGCAGAGACAGTACTTTGTCAACAAAGGTCCATCTAGTCAAGGCTATGGTTTTTCCAGTGATCATGTATGGATGTGAGAGTTGGACTGTGAAGAAAGCTGAGCCCAGAAGAATTGATGCTTTTGAACTGTGGTGTTGGAGAAGACTCTTGAGAGTCCCTTGGACTGCAAGGAGATCCAACCAGTCCATCCTAAAGGAGATCAGTCCTGAGTGTTCATTTTAAGGACTGATGCTTAAGCTGAAACTCCAATACTTTGGCCACCTCATGTGAAGAGTTGACTCATTGGAAAAGACCCTGATGATGGGAGGGATTGGGGGCAGGAGGAGAAGGGGACGACAGAGGATGAGATGGCTGGGTGGCATCACTGACTTGATGGACATGAGTGTGAGTAAACTCCGGGAGTTGGGGATGGACAGGGAGGCCTGGCATGCTGCGATTCATGGGGTCGCAAAGAGTCGGACATGACTGAGGAACTGAACTGACCTGAACTGAACTGAATAATGAGCAATGCTGAGCAATTTTCATGTGTTTGTTAGCCATCTACATGTCTTCTTTGGAGAAATGCCTGTTTAGGTCTTTTTCCCACTTTTTGATTGGGTTGTTTGTTTTTCTGACATTGAGTTGTATGAGCCACTTGTGTATTTTGGAAATTAATCCTTTGTCAGTTGTTTCATTTGTTATTATTTTCTCTCATTCTGAGGGTTATCTTTTCACCTTGCTTATAGTTTCCTTTGCTGTGCAAAATCTTTTAAGTTTAATCAGGTCCCACTTGTTTACTTTTAATTTTATTTCCGTTACTCTAGGAGGTGGGTCATAGAGGATCTTGCTTTGATTTATGTCATCAAGTGTTTCTGCCTATGTTTTCCTCTAAGAATTTTATAGCTTCTGGACTTAAATTTAGGTCTTTAATCCATTTTGAGTTTGTCTTTGCACCCTACACCTACACTCTTTAGGCTCACTTTTCTTAGTATCAAAAATCCCTTGACAAGAAAACAAGTAGGTAGTAAATCCTGGGATCATTTTCATTTTGCCTCTTTAAGTCACTATGTTTTAATGTGTTAGCTTTCAAGCAGTTTTCTTTTATAAATGACAGAAAAGTGAAGTAATCTTTGGCAAGGTAGAAATGATATAAAAACAAAGGATTATGAGGGAAATCGTAGAACTCCCCATTCTCCCCTAAAAAAAGAAAGAATAGAGTCAAACAGAAACTCATCTCTACTCCTCAGTGTAAACCCCGTTGCCCTGAAGATGTGCTTTATTCATATACATAATGATAATTTAAAAGCACTAGGAAAGAACAGGAACCCACATCTCCATGGAAGAGCATTAATGTTACATGGTAAGAAAAAGCATGTGCAACTATCTCTGGAGAATGAAATCCACCACATGATACTTACCGGTTATTACAAGAAAGATTATAGATAGATAGACAGACAAGCAATGCTATAATTCTAAGTTTTTGCTTTTTTGGTATCTTTTCTCTGAACTTGAGTAATTTAATTTTCAAAAAACTGAAGACATGTTTAAACAAAAGCTTTTTTTTTTCCTAAAATAAGTATTGTTTAACCCTACGCATTAGCTAGAATATGAAAGGCTATGCTATGATAACACTCTCCTAATAGAGTGGTTTTATACAACAAAACTTTGTTTTCCTGTCATGCTAAGCCAGCAACAAACCCAGGAGGGTCTTGATGAAGCTATCCTCCAATGAGAGACCTGGAAATATAGGCTGATTTGATTTTGCGGTTTACCATTTAAGTCCCTCGGGATCCCAGGGATTGCCTCCACAATCCCTCAGGCAGAAGATTAACCTGAAGAATCCAGCAGATCTTCCAGTGCCTCAGACTAGGATCATCACATGTGACTTTTGCTCTCATTGAGTTAGAATTAGAAACTAGTTCCTTCTGTCTGCAAGGTAGCTGAGAAGCCTTTCCTGAGGAGGAAAAGAGGATCAGTTACTAAGTCGTAGTGATGTCCATTACAGTTTACTTTAGTTCCTATTCCAACTAGAAAGGGTCATACAATAAATTCATGGATATTGTTTCAGATTCCCACACTGGAAAAGCTAATGGGCTGAATCTTTATAAGATCCATTCTTCCTACATTGGGTGCTATAGATTTCTTCTTTAAACATATAAAAAAAAGTAAAGGGTGAGAGGACTGTTACATGTATTTTATCAGCACAAAATATGATGCTTATGATTTGTAACAGCTCTAGAATCTCTGCATAAAAATATTTTCAAAATAGCAATTTCTTGGAAGGAGCCAGGGCATTTACCTTAAAAGTAAACTTTCAAGCAAGCACACCATTTGTCAAAGTGTATGCTGATGGAGGTTAGCGGGACGCTAAACTGCTGCGGCTGACTGGGTGAGGTTCTGACATCTTTTATTCTAACCTTTCTGCTTAATTTATATTAATCTGTGACTATTAATTTTTATTAACCTTTAACATTTCAATTCAATGTATTTGTCTCATTTGTTAATCTTAGATATCACACAGATTACTAAATGTGACCTATGCTGAAAGCAATCGCAATTTGCTTTCCATGGACTTGTCTGCTAACTATGCATCCTGCCTTCTGCAGAATCTGTATTAAAGTACATTTTAGTGATTGCTGTTCCATGAACCAGCCTCTGTATTATGTTGTAAACTGCAAACTAGTTAGGTATGCAAGCACAGTTTAGATGCTCCAATATAGCATTCTGTAAAATATCAGTAGAGGTGATAATTTCAGTTCTGAAAATATTTTAGAGTTATAAAGTCCATGGAATGACATTAAAAATCATTTGTCTCCACTCAGTAATAATTACTAAAATTTACTGATCATCTACTTATAAGCTAGGTACTATTCTAAATATATACTAAGTACCTACTAATACATACCTCAGAATCACTAATCTGCACAACTCTGAAATGGGTACCAGGATTTTCCAGTTTCACAGGTTAATAGGTTATGTAACTTGGCCTAAAACTGTCATCAGGTAACAATCAAGTCAAGAGTTCAAACCCAGACACTTGATCTACTACTCCACATGCTGTTTAGCTCAAGTGGCAGTTTGCAACCGCAGGAAAAACTTGGGAATGTTATCTAAGGTTCAATTTCTTCCCTCCTCCCTCTGCCACATCCATTCCAGCTTAATGAATTCTAGAACAATCTACTTTACTGCTTCCATCCATCACATCTTATTGGAGCCTTTAGAGTTGAAGAAAAACAGCAAAAGAAATAAGCATTTACTTTAAACACTCTATGCTATCGTGTGCTTCCAGACCCTCATCTCAAATCCCGGTTGATACTACTTTGGAAATGACTCACCAGCAGGGATATAATACATTACTGCACTGGGGGAAATCTGGGAATGAATCAATGCCGCGTGGTTTCCCATCACAAACATGACATGCACATAAAGGCAGATCAGGGCAGAGATACTGACAATAGCTCTGTCGGGACATCCAGGGAGAATGCTTCAATCACCTGAAAGTCACCTGGAAAGGACTGGGAAAAAGGACCTTCGATGGGCATTCTTATTACGTTTCTCACAATATTCCTCACATGTGTAATATTCAAGAAATCTTAGGAAGTCAACAAAGATAAATATTTATGTGTCTCCAAATGTCCTTCAAGATTTGAGTCCCTTGAACCCCAAAGAGTTACCACTGGACATTCAAATATTTAAGGTGAAAGTGTACTGAAAAGGAGAGACAAAGCCAAAATGCAGGAGGATGTAAATGGAATATTCAGATTTTCTTTGTAAAGTACAAAAACACTGTGTTTTCTGGAACTCATTAAGCCAACACAGCCAAGTTCAAGCCTGCAAAGTTTTGATGTCTGATAATAGACTTGCTTAACGGTCTTGCTTATGCCAATCCTCTTGTTTTGTTTATAATTTTCCCCAAAACCTCCCCATTTCCCTTCCTTCATATGTTCAAACTGTATCTCTCACTCAAGATCAGTTTTTCTCACCATCTCCGTTAAGGAATTGTCTCCAAATCTTTGACCTCACACTAGTTTCCTCTTTTTCATAAGAAATTCTTGGCCCTCTTATTGCCTCTACTTACAACTATAGCTATCACATTTCTTTGCCATGATAAAATCATTAACTCTTTTGTATTAGAACACTGATTTTAGTTTTTCTGATATCTTTCAAAGGATATAACACTGTGTTTTCTACCAAGTTACATCTAAATAAGCTTATTTTGAATTTAACTGAATTGTCGTTGTGTTCTTTGCTCATCTTCTAGATTCCAGAGTACTAGGAGATAGTTGTTGCAATTTTTATAATCATTTTATTTTAGACAAATCTTTTGTTATGTACTCAGTTATACTTTACTCTGAGGAATGCTGACAATAAAGTGGTAACATTTTATTTATCAATCTATGTTCTTCTTCAATGGGAAGGCAAGTCTTCATTTTAAGTTAAATTGAGTTATATATATGTTATATTTTAGTTTCAAAAAGAAAATCATTGTCCATTTACACTTCTGAAAATCTGGACTCCTTAAAAAGCAAACTGGGATGTCATCCAGGAAAAAATCACTTCAGAAGGCACTGC